>NC_064810.1:146535575-146600024 GCF_023721935.1 Panthera uncia
CCCCCGCCCACGCCTCCCTGCTGGTCCCATGCTTCTTGGCCATTTACATTCTTCTTAGGTAGATTTTGTTCAGTTTTTTTTTTTTTTTGGATGTTTATTGGTTTGCAATAGCTCTTTATATATTAGAATATTTACTGTTTTCTACCAACATTCTGCAACTTTTTCCTTCATTTGATTTGTTTATGGTGGTTTTGCCATTGAGAAATATTACTTAAAAACTTTAAAGCTATAAAGTTTTTTGATTCATTTCTTATTGTCATGCTACAGAGGGCTTTGTGATTATGTGAATACTCATTTCAGTCTTTTAATGGAAGTTAAATTTTTTTACTTAAATTTTAATTACTTGACAATATATTTTCATAAGCTATGTCCTGACCATTCTAACTCCTTTCTAAGATCACTCTTTCTTGTCCAATATTGTGTCACCTTTCTTTCCTTTTAATTTGTGTGTGTGTATGTATTTTCTTGGTCCCACCCAATACTTAACAATCATTGTGGTTTTGGGGACACCTGGGTGGCTCAGTTGCTTAAGTGTCTGACTGTTGATTTGGGCTCAGGTCATAATCTCACAGTTAGTGGGATGGAGCCCCATATCAGGCTCTGTGCTGATAGCATGGGGCCTGCTTTGGATTCTGTGTCTCCCTCTCTCTCTGCCCCTCCCCCACTCATGTACTTGCTCTCTCTCAAAATAAATAAACTTAAAAAATTATTATTATGGGTTTGTAAAGTAATTCAGCTTTTCGTTTAGCAGGATCTTCCTCACTGTACTTCTCTCTGAAGTCCCTTGGATATCCTGGAATTCTTCCCCCCCAGATTGGCAGAGTGGACCTCTTTAAGATATGGACCTCCCCTTACCCTCAACAGAATTTCTACTCTTTCCACTTGGCCAATTCTTTGACCACTTCCCCAGAGTGACTTCTCCCAATAATGCAGAGTTCTTTTGATAGCCTGTTTCTACTTCCTGCCAGCTTACTTAATTGGGCATCAGTTTCACCAGGCACTTGACCAGATAGGGAAGAGACCACCCCTTGGATTCCTGAATAGGTGATTTTTAGTGGTTTTCTCTTCTTTGGGATAGATGTGGATTTAGTATGAATGGCTTTTCTTGCTTGGGTCCTAGCTGTTGGGGACCTGGAAAAGAGCCCTTATTTATAAGGGAGGATTCTAGAAGTAAAAGAGTGTGGAGGCTTATGTTGCTAGTGATCTCAGTCTGTGGCCAGGCTCAGTGCATTCAGAGTGCTCCTCTCCAGCCCGTGCCCATTGGAATGGGCCAGTTCTTCCCCGGTCACTTTCCTTCCAAGCCTTTTCAGAAGTCTAGGCTTATCACTGTTTTTTTCCCCCCTGCCAAGTCACATTCAGAGGAGTGTGAGATCCAATTACTATCAGCTCAGCTGCTTTATCTCCGTTAGGAAGACAAGCTTAATAAATCACACCATTCTCTTGGCTAGTTCTTGCTGACCATTATAAACCTATCTTTGATGAAATGGAAGTATATTCAATATATTCGGTATTTGTATTCCAAACATATCTATTATGAATCTTACCCTTCTTTTCCAAGGGGAGAGAAACATAATATTCTTTGGGAAAACTCTCATGCACAGGCCAGTACAGGCTTCATCTTTCCCTCCTGTTTCAAGGTCAGATAACCTCAAACAACCTAAGACATTTGAATTTCAGGCAGTCAAGCTTCATCCGTGTGTTCTTTATAAATGTAGATTCTGTATATTCTTGTTAACTCCATTTTAAAATATTTTATATTTTCTCAGTCTTATTGAGATTGTCTATTACATTTCTAACCAATTGTCCATATCTTCTGTTGTGTTTTCCACAAGAAAAGTACGGAAGATCACATGGGAAGCGTTTTAAAACTCCTAGGTTAATGGCCCTTTCCTCAGTGATTCAGCTAAGTCTGGGAATGAGGGCAAGGGGAGCCGGTTGTCCAGGGTGAGAATTGGACTGACGCATCAGAAATCTCCCATCCCCCCTTCATTTGAAATTCTCTGGCTGACAATTCCCAAATACTGGTAAGCAGCTGACGAGTGCATTCTCCTCTTACCTGACTTGCATACATCACTTTAAACTCAGTAAAGCCTCAGTTCCCCTCTTCAGGATGTGTGCCCTAAAGAGCTAATAACTTAACAAGTGTGGGGTGCTCAAGCCCTTCACATTAATGACAAAGAAACTGGCCCTTGATGGGCTGGGAGATAACTTCTGAGCCTTCAGAATATCCTGCCAGATAAAGAGTCTCTGTGTACATGAAGCCTTGAGCCATGCCAGACCCTTTATGCTAACGATGTGAATCTGGGTGGGGGCCTTGGGCAATACCAAATCAGCTTGTTGACCCCTGGAGGGGCTGGAGCCCTAAGCACTAAGGTTAGCCACACAGACGCTCCATGCCCGTGTGACTGACGCCTGATGAAACCCTGGACACCAGTGCTCTAGTGAGCTTCCCTGGCTGGTAGTCTTTCATCCTTGTTGTCCACACTGTTGCTGGGATGATAAACTGTCCACACACCTCCGCTGGGAAAGGGCAACTGGAGGCTCATAACCGGTCCCTCCTGGACTCTGCCCTGTGCATCTTTCATCTTTGCTGGTTTTCACCGTAACAAACTGTGATCGGTAGTGTAACAGCTCTTCTGTGAGTCTTTCTAGTAAATCATTAAACTGGAAGGTTGTCTTGGGTACCCCCAACTTAGGATGTAAGAGCTTTCTATTTTACAAGAAAGGAATAATGATTTCTCTCTAATATGTGGAGTTGTTCCTTTTTTTTTTTCAAACTGGATGTTAAATGTTATGAATACATTTTTTAACACCTCTAAAGGTGTTTCTGCGATGTTTGTTTTCTTCATATGATAAAATGTAGCGTTTTCCTAAATTTGATTATTTTCAATCCTAAAAGTACTTATGCTCGGTTGTGCTGTATTTTTTTGACATGTTGTTTTCTTTGATTTATTAAAAAAAATTTTTTAAACGTTTATTCATTTTTGAGAGATGTAGAGAGAGCATGAGTGGGGGAGGGACAGAGAGAGAGGGAGACACAGAATCCGAAGCAGGCTCCAGGCTCTGAGCTGTCAGCGCAGAGCCCAACACGGGGTTCGAACCCATGAACTGTGAGATCATGACCTGGGCCAAAGTCGAATGCTTAACTGACTGAGCCACCCAGGCGCCCCTTTTCTTTGATTTATTAACATTTATGATTTTCTTATGAATGATATTTAGATTTTTATCTTTGACATACCTGGGCAAAACTTCTAATTACTAGAATTTAAAAATATTTTATAAGAAACTTCTAAAATTCTGAAAGGTGATACTTCCTGTCTCCTTAAACAGAGCACTGTACCCAATTTAACATTTTCTTGACTCACTACCCCCGTTTTGAACATGATGGTGTATAATGGGCCCTGTGGTCCCATCGAGGTACGAGCAGCTGTTTCTTCTACGTTAAATGCTCCCCAGACTTCTCTCTGTTTGGAGTTCTTGGATTAGCTTTTTTGTGTGTTTCCTATGCCTTCAAGTCCCAGTTCTTTCTGTAATAGTCCCTCTCCTCCCTTTACTTGGCTCCTATTTTAATGGCTGTGGGATTAGAGACTGCATAATTAAGCTTGTTATATAATGATTTCCAAAATGAGAATAAATAGGCTCTGATAAGAGCCTGGGGCCTTATCCTCTAGATGAAAAGCATCCGCTTCATGTCATGGACTTTTAAATATACATTTTGGGTTTTGGGAGGTGTTTTAACTCCCTTTTAGTTATTGGTTGTTCCAGGGAGTTGGCTCATAAAGTTGATTGGTTGGTTTGTTCATCTGTCCATGTGTCCATCCATTTATCCAACTGTCCATCCCTTCACCTGCCACTTATTTATGGAGCACCTACATGGTACCGTATACCAAATAGCTGAGCCTGAAAAGGGGAGGACACAGTATGTTAACCATCCTGTGCCTGACAAAGAACATGGGAGCAAAGTCTGAGCCGTGTTGTGGGAATTTTTAATAAAGGCCTGCTGTTTATTTATCTTTTTAGTTTTATTCTCTCTGGCAATCATTTACATTTCACATGTTCAAGTGGTAATGAGAAAAGTGCTGTGCAGAAACGAGTTAACACGGCAGGTCTGAGACTGCTGTCCTTAGAAAGGCCGGCCCTTGGCTGGCTGGCATCTTCGAACTTGGCTCTCCGAGTGTTGCCAGTCACCATTTGACTGATGGGGGGAGTTCAGGGTGGCCAGGCCATTGTGCAGCCAGCATGCTTTATGCCGAACGCCTGCTTTCCTCCTGGGATGGATTTTGATACTTGTTAGAGGTTGCGTAAGCGTCCAGCGCCCAGTAAAAACCTGGGTTACTTGAGTCTCTGATGGGCAGAAAGACCACACGCGTGTGCCACGTTTTTATTGCCGGAGGAAAGACTGTGCTGTCTCTGACCTCTTACTGAAGGAGATAGCATAAGGAAGCCTGTGCACAGAATCCTCCTGGCTCCTCCTGCGTCCTTCTCCCTGATGACTCATCTGCGTGCCCTGGCCACAAAGCTCTACTGAACGAATGTCCACCATGACTCCACCGTGAGCAAATCTCTGCACTTGAGGGTGGTCTTGGGGTCCCTGCCACAGGTGCCTGATGTTTATCAGTCTCTTACTCTGTGTGTAGCCTCACGCCGATCCTTTTACACGGGTCGTCTCATTGCAGCGTCCCCAAAACAGACCTCTGTGCGGCGGGTGGGTGCCCTCATCACCACTGGCAAGTGAAGCTGTTTGAAGGTTCATGAAGTTAAGTGCCCTGTGCCGGTCCTTCAGCTCACACATTGGCTTCTTTTTTCCCCAGATGTTGGCACCTTATGGTTTATTGCTTCCGTTGTCCAGAGGGGAGGTTAAGTGAGGAAAACCACTGAGTATTTTTTTCATCACTTTATCATCTCAGGTACGAGCACATCCTCGCGGAGCCTGACCCAGTACCAGCTTATGCTCTGAAACTGCTTGTTGCCCTGACTGAACACAACCCAACCTTCACCAGGTACTGTAACCCCAGATTTAAAATGGATTTTGTGTGTTCTAACAATGTCACAGATGATGAGATTCTGAAAGGCTAACGTTTGAGTTAACCGAAGTGGTCATTTCTCACGTTTGATGGTTGTGGTGTCTCTCATTGATGCTGTTTTGGGTCCTGTTCTCATGTTTTTATCCCCTTATTGGACTTTCTGTGGAAAGTCAACTGTGGAGTTCACAGTGCTTTAAAATGATAAATTCTTTAACGAGAAAGAAACTAACATATACTTTTAAAAATGTCGATTGGTGCCTCCTATTGTACTGAGCAGTTTATTAAATCTGTAGTTTTGGACTCTACCATTTTGCTTAGTTGGCATACTTCTTTTAAGCACTTCTTTTTTTTTTTAATTTTTTTTTTTTAATGTTTATTTTTGAGACAGAGAGAGACAGAGCATGAACGGGGGAGGGGCAGAGAGAGAGGGAGACACAGAATCGGAAGCAGGCTCCAGGCTCTGAGCCATCAGCCCAGAGCCCGACGCGGGGCTCGAACTCACGGACCGCGAGATCGTGACCTGAGCTGAAGTCGGACGCTTAACCGACTGAGCCACCCAGGCGCCCCTCTTAAGCACTTCCTAATAGTGCCTCTGTTGAAGATACTACGTGTGGTGCAAATTTTACAAAACTAGTTGCTAGGATAGTGGCAACTGCTTTCAGTCTTGCACAGGAGAGCCCCCAGGTACATAGAAGGGGTGAAGCGGAAGCCCTCCTTGCTTTCAATCAAGAAAGCTAGTTTTGGTTGTTAGGTGACATCTGGGGACCTTTGCGTTTGGACACCGTCTGCAGGTGCACTGACTTCTATAGTCGCCGGTTGGTCTTTAACAAGGAACTGAGTCACACAGCCCCAACCACCTTGATTTCATCTGGTCTCTTGTTCCACCACAGAAGGTAGTGAATAGTGACGAGCCACCAGCAGTGCTCCTAGTGAACAGGAAAGACTGTAGACCATCCATTCAGAGTGAGAGGCTGAACGGAAATGTTTCTAGCGTGCGAGCCAAGGCACAGAGGTATGCTGCGACTGAGTCGCAGGGGTGCCGAGGCGTCTTTGGGTCATTTGCGGTGCTGAGGCTGGTGTAGACTTCAGGCCCACTTCCTTCTGCTGTGAGCGAACTCATCCATTTCCAGAGAGTGACCTATAAATACCACCCTGTACTCTCTGTGCCACGTTGCAAACAAATTTGGGGAGCACTTATCCTTGTCAATTGTAAATCCAAAGGCACTGTTCTCTCTTCCTACAGAAGAAATTTAATTGTAAAGAGTGTACCTGTATTAAAAGTTAAATAACAATTCGGACAGTTATTTCTTTCCTGGAGCTTTGGTACCAGGTGCTAATACTGTATCCTAATTGCCTGTTTTGATTGGCTCGGGCAGATTGCATTTACTTTTTTTAATGCTGACTCTTTCACGTGGCATGCTTTCCAGGCAATTCCTCTTCTTGCCAAGTCTCTATTCAATTCATCTGAGTTTCCTCACACTGAGAGGAAGAACCTAGTGCAGTAGATGACCCATATACAATCTTTTTATTTTAAAAATGACTACGTTTGGAAGACACTTTATTCTTTTTTTTAAGTTTACAAGCAGATTTCAGTGGATTAATTTTTATAAATGTTTTTCTTTGCTTTCATTGCACAAATAAGATCTGTGTATATTGTGTGTATTGTGTGTGTATTAAAGTCCAACAGTAAAATCAATACGTCCCTAGGCGTCCTCATTTCCCTCCCACACTTCCATACACAGGTCTCTGCCAGGGGTAATAATTTGTATTATTTTGGTGATGTCTGTCCTGAATCTTTTCAGGCTGTTTAGGTCTAATAGTCATATACTGAAATAAATGGCTTTGCTTTCGGGTTGTTGATTTAAAGAAAATCATAGATAGTATCACTGTGTATGTATTTTTCTAAAATTTGCTTTTTTACGTATCAAAATTATTGGGAGACTTTTTACATTAGTACTTATTTATACTCTTGGTGATATCTTTGCCAAACTAATGGATAAGAATGGGATATTATTTTACATTGTGTAATGATAACATTGAATGTCTTAATACTTATTTACTTAAATCATAACAGGTACATAACCTTCAGTTCTCCTTCACAGTATCTCTTGTAGAGAAAAACTCCTATATATGCAAAGATTTCCACCTAGGCAAATAATTTTTTTTTTTAAATTTTTTTTTTCAACGTTTTTTATTTATTTTTGGGACAGAGAGAGACAGAGCATGAACGGGGGAGGGGCAGAGAGAGAGGGAGACACAGAATCGGAAACAGGCTCCAGGCTCCGAGCCATCAGCCCAGAGCCCGACGCGGGGCTCGAACTCACAGACCGCGAGATTGTGACCTGGCTGAAGTCGGACGCTTAACCGACTGCGCCACCCAGGCGCCCCAGGCAAATAATTTTTAAAATGAGACAAATAGGGGCGCCTGGGTGGCTCAGTTGGTTAAGCATCCGATTTCGGCTCAGGTCATGATCTCGCAGTTCGTGGGTTCGAGCCCCATGTTGGGCTCTGTGCTGACAGCTCAGAGTCTGGAATCTGCTTCGGATTCTGTGTCTCCCTCTCTCTCTGTTCCTCCCCCACTCATGCTCTGTCTCTCTCTCTCTCTCTCAAAAATAAATAAATGTTAAAAAAAACTTTAAGAAAAATGAGAAAAATAATCTTTGAATTCTCATACAGCCATAAAATATACAGTGTAACAGTTTGAATGGGCAAGATAAATTTGAATACAAAGATATCCAAATAATTTTGTTAACTGAGACCACTTATGACCCTCCAGCACCCATTTAAATACCGCTTTTGCTCTATGTAAGGTCTCTTTCTGGATTCACTTATTGTGTGTTTGCCTTTCTTCTGAAGAGGCGGGCTATTTTGGCTGAGGCTCCAGAGGTCAAGAGAAAGCATTAAAGGCCTATTGCCATCCGCCTGCCCTCTCCCCACCCCACCCCTTTAAAGGGAGGCCCCACGCCCACAGACTTTAACAATCTGTGTGCAGTTGGCAAAGTCTACTCACACATCTTGACGGAAAGGATCGGGAAGGAAAAGTAATATGTAATTAGACTTCAGAGTTTGTTTTTATTTCCCTAACTGGAGTTTTAAAAAAGTGTAGGGGTGGGGTGCCTGGGTGGCTCGGTCGGTTAAGCATCCGACTTCGGCTCAGGTTATGATCTCACGGTCCGTGAGTTCGAGCCCCGCGTCGGGCTCTGTGCTGACAGCTCAGAGCCTGGAGCCTGTTTCTGATTCTGTGTTTCCCTCTCTCTCTGCCCCTCCCCCGTTCATGCTCTGTCTCTCTCTGTCTCAAAAATAAACAAACATTAAAAAAAAAAAATTAAAAAAAAGTGTAGGGGTGCCTGGGTGGCACATTAGATTCTGTGCTGGCAGTGGGGGGCCTGCTTGGGATTCTCTCTGACCTACCTGCCCCTCCCCCATGTGTTCTTTCTCTCTCTCTCTCTCAAAATAAATCAATAAACTTAAAAAAAAAAATATATATATATATATATATATCCAGAGATAGATACTGAGAAGTCCTGTTCCTTCCTCTGTCCATTCTGCTTTTTCTTCACCTCTCTTTTATCACAGATGGGTAACTACCTTTATTTATTTTAAGCTAATGTGAATATGTATTTTCTCATTTCTCTCTTTTACACACAAGTTGCATATGATGTATGGTCTTCTGCCCCTTCTTTTTTTCACCTAATAGTATATCCCCAATATTTGTTTCTATAGCAATATACAGAGAGTTTCTCTGTTAAGTTTTACAGTTATAGAATCTTCCATTGTATGGATATAAAATCTAATTAGTGTCTGATGGATGGACTTGAGTTCTAATCTTGCGATACTGCAAACAATAATCTATATATCATTTTGTACGTATGCTTGTACACCTTATGGGGTAAATCCCTAAGTGGTATTTAGGTTTCAAAGGATAAATCCATTTGAAAGCTTTTTTTTTTAAAAAACACGGCCGCATTGTCCTCCGTGGGGATTTTCCCATTCTGTATCTCCCGGGGACGTGTTTGAGGATGCCTGTTTCCCTGTAGCTTTGCCTCAGAATTTGTTGCTAAGCTTTGGAATTGGTCCGGCCTGATGAGATAGATTATTTCAGTGTGATTTTAGTTTCCATTAGTCATGAGTGAGGTTGAGTATCTCTCTTTATAGTTAGGGGCTTTCGTGGGTTTTTTGCTCATTCTGTTTGCCATCAGTTGGGTCTTGGCAATGACACTCCTCAGACCGAATCACCTCCTGCCTGGCTTTCCATTTGCACAGATATAGCAGAGCCTGCTAATCCATTTGACTTTGAACAGCTTGCCTTATTATTATTATTTTTTTTTTTGGCTGTCATGAAGAGTGCGGCCAATGAGTTTTCCTTTGCATGCTCCGTGGTGAATCCACGCACGTGTCTCCACTGAGCACCCGTGCTGGAGTGGAAACACTGACTCACAGAGCTTGTGCTCGCCCAGGTCGAGTAGATAACTGCTGAGCAGTTTCCCAGTTTGTTGTACTGATTTGCATTGCTACTGGCATTGTTCTAGAGGTTTGGTTGTCATATAAGCTTTTTCTTTTTTAATTTTTTAAAATGTTTATTTATTTTTGAGAGAGAGAGAAAGAGAGAGAGAGAGAGAGACAGACACCGAATATAAGCAGGGGAGGGGCAGAGAGAGAGAGGGAGACACAGAACCGGAAGCAGGTTCCAGGCTCTGAGCTGTTAGCACAGAGTCCGACGCGGGGCTCGAACTTGTGAACCGTGAGATCATGACCTGAGCAGAAGTGGGACGCTTAACCGACTGAGCCACCCAGGCGCCCAGGTTGCCATATAAGCTTAAGAAAAAAATTTTTTTGAGACACGTTTACTGAGGGACAATTTACATGGGATACATCTCACTCATTTTAGGTATACAGTTTTTCTGAATTTTGAGAAACGTGTGAAATTGTGCAGTCACCACCTCCATCAAGATAGAATATTTCCATCGCTCCAAAATGCCCTCTCATGCCCCTTTGAATATTACCGTATACAACTTCTGTGTGCTTGCAGGATGATATGACCAGATTGCTTTCATATTTTCATTTTCATTTTTAAAATTTATTTTTTAGAGTTAATACATAACACACTGCAAATTTAAGTATTTGAAAGAGTATACAGAAAGAAGTGTATTTTCACCCAAGGAGAAAGCCACTCTTCTGTGTGTGTGTGTGTGTGTGTGTGTGTGTGTGTGTGTGTGGTTTTTCACATAGATGGTTGTACGCTGTATGCACCATTCTGCACTCCTTTTTGAAAATAAATACAACAGCTTTATTGGGATATAAGTCACATACCATCTGTACTTGTTTTTAGCAGATACGTAAGCATTGCATTTTATGAATACTCCATATTTATTTACAGATTCCCTTTTGGTGACGTTTATGTTTTTTTTAATCTTTTGGTGTTATAAAAGCTACAACTAATGACATAGGCCGTTCATCACACGTGTGGATATATACACGTAGGATAAATCACGAAGAGTGGAATTGCTTCATGGAAGCGTCCACAGCCAGCAGTGCCGAAGCTTGTCTGTGCATTAGTGTCACCTGGGCCATACCCAGGGCAACTGGATCAAAATCTGTAGGGCTGGACACAGACATCAGTAACTGTTGATTCTCCACAAGTGAATGTGCGGACAGGCTTGGGAAGTACTGGGCTAAGCCTTTGTAGTTTGAAAAGCTGTGCCAGATTTCCCCCAATCTGGGCTGGCCAGTTTTCGCTCCACCAGCAGCGTAAGAGAATGTCTACTTTTGCCAGACCTTTACCACGTTAGTGTGTATATGTGTTTGACCTTTGCCATTGTGGTAGGTGAATATCGCCTCTTTGTTATTAATTTCTAGTTTTACTGCATTGTGATCAGATCATATATTTGTTGCTGATTTTTATTTGATTTTGTTTGTGGTATAAGCTGTTTTTGTGAATGTTTCATGTTTAGTTGCTTACTGTAAGTAAAACAAAGTTAGGGGTAACCTTGAAAAGAGTGTCACCCTTCCTTAACTTTGGCCAGCGTCAGAAATGGTAGCTCTTTAATCTAGGAGATCGTCCCCAGTCACTTGCTAGCAGTGACTTTTAGGGAAAATGCTGATTATAACTGCATATCAAGAGTAGAATATCTTATTTTTTTTAATGGTTATTTATTCATTTTTTGAGAGAAAGCGCAAGCAGGGGTGGGGCAGAATAAGAGAGGGCCAGAGGATCCGAAGCGGGCTCTGAGCTGACAGCGGTGAGCCCAATGCCGGGCTTGAACTCACAAACCATGAGATCATGACCTGAGCTGAAGTCAGACACTCAACTGACTGAGCCACCCAGGTGCCCCCAGAATGCCTTAATTAAAAAAAAATTTTTTTTTAATATTTATTTTTGAGAGACAGAGAGAGACAGAGTGTGAGGGAGGGAGGGGAAGAAAGAGAGGGAGACACAGAATCCGAAGCCGCTCCAGGCTCTGAGCTGTCAGCACAGAGCCTGACACTGGGCTCAAAGTCACAAACCGTGAGATCATGACCTGAGCTGAAGTTGGACGCTTAATTGACTGAGCCACCCAGGTGCCTCCAGAATGCCTTAATTTTTATGTGCAGGTAGATTTCTAGTAATATAAAATAAACACAAGCCATTTATTGTAAATTTAACTTATTTATTGGATCCATCTACACCATGTTCTTTGAAATATTGTCAGTTTAGCCTGTATATACAATCAACCCTTGAATGATGCCGGGGTTGGGGGCACAGTCAGAACTTTGTATAACTTTTGACTCCCCCCAAACTTAAGTACTCATAGCCTAGTATTGACCTGAGGCCTTAGAGCATAAATAGTCGATGAACACATATTTTATATGTTACATGTGTTATATACATACAAAAAGTAAGCTAGAGAAAAGGAAATGTTAAGAAAATCATAAGGAGAAGAAACTACAATTATAGTACCCTACTCTGTGTGTGTGTGTGTGTGTGTGTGTGTGTGTGTGTGTGTGAGAACATATATAAGCAGACCCATGCAGTTCAAACCCGTATTGTTCAAGGGTCAACTGTATTAAGAGTTGGGAGTTCCAAATAATAACTATTGGAACATTAACTCATCCTATGTCAAGCGCAACATTCTTTTATTGTGTTTATTCTTATTTTGTAGGATTCTTAGTGGATAAAGAGGTCTTCAAAGGCTTAGTCAGAGTACAATTGAGAATTTATTGTTCCTTCAAATAAGGGACAAGAGCATGATCAAAGCTGCGTTGTACCTGACCCTGACTTTTTTTTTTTTTTTTTTTAATACCACTGGCCTGTAAATCTAGTTTGTTCCTGGGTTTATAGGAGAAAGGTAAATTGTTTACCATGTTGGTCCAATTTTGCTATCAGAAGGAATATGTTAACTCCCCTGAGCTCTGCCCTTTTCTCTCTCCTTAATGTTATGGTAGGTTGCCCCAAACCATTGGTCTCAGGGAGAGCTATACCCCAGGAGCTTGTTTCCATTAAGAGCTAATTAGCTTGCAGCAAATCTTCCTTAGCAAACAAATTGAATTTTAACTTCTTGAGTTCTTTTGGAGCAATATTGAGCTCTTATCCTGAATTGCAAAAAGTTGTTTATGCTCTGTATCTAAGAACTGTCATTTTAGTTAGCTCAAAAAATGTTAGAGCTGTTTCTTTTATGGCAAGATTCACAAAAATGCCTTTAGAAGAATGGAAATTTTGTGATCTCTTAAATGAAATTCACAGTGAATCCACAGTATAGCCTTCAGTGAAAAATTCTTCTGCCTTTACAGTCATTGAGCTTCAGGGGACTTCCCTCACTGGTTTTTGGTTCATTTGTTCATTCGTTCGTTCATCAAAAATTGAATTGGCAACTATTGAATGATGCAAAGATAAGAGGTAAAGTTCTCACCTTCAAGGTGCTAAGGATTTAGTGGAGGAGCCATTTATCAGTAGGCTTTTATAAAACAGTGTAATGATTTCAAAGGTATAGTCATGTCTAGAAGGTTATGGGAGCTTCTAAAAGAATTTAATCCAAGTTGGGGCGCCTGGGTGGCTCAGTCGGTTAAGCATCCGACTTTGGCTCACGGTCCGTGAGTTCACGCCCCGCATCTGGGCTCTGTGCTGACAGCTCAGAGCCTGGAGCCTGTTTCAGATTCTGTGTCTCCTCCTCCCCTGCTCATGCTCTGTCTGTCTCTTCTCAAAAATAAATAAACGTTAAAAAAAAAAAAAAAAAAGGAATTTAACCCAAGTAGTTGTATGATTTTGGCCAAATTTCTTAACCTGTTTGTTCCTAAGTTCCCTCATCTGGAAAATAGGGGTAATATTAGCATCTGGTCCACAGAAAATGCTGTGTTAAGAGTTCCCTCTTTTCTTCTCCCTCCCCCTCTTTCTCCTTACTCCTCCTCCTTTTCATATGATTAGAGGTAGGTATAGCGAAGGAAGTACTCCTAAAGAAAAGAATCCCCTTTGACAGTAGAGTGAAATGTTTGGTGACACCAATTGAAACCAGAGCTCCAACACCCTACAAAGAATAGGAAGAAAAAGAGTTTTTTGGTAAGAGAGACTGACCAGGGCAGTCTTATTAGTTTGACATTGCATAACAGAACTGTCAAAGCCACAGAGGATGTCCCCTGGTACTAGATGGCTTCCATATCCATATGTATTTGCCTTTTAATTTGTGTGTATATATATATATATATATATATATATATACACACACACACACACACATACACATATATATATTTAAGTTTATGTGTTTGAGAGAGAGTGAGAGCGATTGAGAGAGTGTATATGAGAGGGAGAGGAGCAGAGAGGGAGGGAGAGAGAGAATCCCAAGTGGGTTCCTTGTCAGCACAGAGGCTGATGTGAGGCTCCAGCCCACAAACCGTGAGATCTTGACCTGAACCATATTCTAGAGTTGAACACTTTACTGACTGAGACACCCAGGAGCCCCTAATTTATCTTCTTAATGACATTTGTTTTTGCCATATTCTGATACATCATCATTTAAATTTTATAGCCTGGTAAAACTAAAAGCCCGAATCATCAGAAGCGTCAGGGATGTTTGAGAGGTTTCCATGTTGTTAAAATAAGCCAGTTGGGTGTTTGTTGCCCCGTCAAATAGCTGAATTTACACAGCTAAATATTTCCTCTCATGAAATATCAGCAAGTGAAATAACGATGTAATACAGTGAAACTTTATTGTTAACCTTAGAATGAATTGAATCCCCCAGAAATAATTTCCTGCTTCTCGGGTTGCCTATGGATGTCAGAAAGCCTGACCGTGAGAAGTAAGTCAATCTCTGAGTCTGTGCGGCTCCCGTTTCCATCCTAGGGTCACTCTTCTATGGCTTTCCCATTTATTCTTTACTAGCACCCACAGAATAAAACCCGGGGTCTCTCCAACAGGCTCTGAGCCTTTGAGCGTCCATTTTCATGGTCTCTTGCCTCTTTTGTGGACATAGCCCATGTCCTAGTGTTCCCATCCACTTGTTCAACTTGAGGACATATCAACACTTACTAAAGTACAGTCATTTCAGGGGTTAAAGCAAGCACAGAAGATTTAAAATAAAATACTGAGCGATTTTGAGTTGGCTCCTTTCATCGGTTTCTTGAATCAAGAGCTTTATTTTTTTGTTTTCCATTCTCTCTGCCTTGATTTGGGATTATTGTGTCGCACACTCGTTCAGCGTGTATATTACTGGTACTTAAATATGAGTTGAAAAGAATTCGGAAATTAAATTTGTCCCAGTGATCAACTTTGATGGGGTATTTTGTGTACTTCCACTGAGATTATCCTTTTAACAGTTACAAGCATAAAATTTTGTTTTGCGCTTAGAAAGTTTGGCATTTTATATTTTCCGGGAAGGTGCTTTTTCTTCCGCCTGCTAGTGGTTGTTAGCGGTCTTTGAAAACTGATAGTAGAATAGCACCTTGCAATCTAAAGTGGGTGGTTTCAGTTTACTTTTTTGGTGTGACATTTACATTGAAGGAAGCCAGTTGGAGTTTATTGTACACTTTTGCAAATAGCGACCCCCCCCCCCCCCCCCCCGTTGTGTATTGCAGAGCCGGGTTCAATCTGAGGGGGTTTCAATACAGCCTTTTGTGTTTCACAAGATGTCCTTAGGTCTGTTGACTTACCCTTGTCACCTCACGCAGAGATTGGCCAAGTGTGGTCCACAGCGCCAGTCAGCTTGCAGCCTGTTTTTGCGCGGCCTGTGAGGTAAGAGTGGTGTTGACGTTTGTAAAGATTTGTGAAACGTACATACAAACACAGGTGCGTATGAGATGGAGACCTGGTGTCGGGCAAAGCCTTGGATACTTAACATTCTAGCCCTTTTCACACAATATTTCCTGACCCCTGATCTAAAGGAATAAAACTTTTTTGGGGGGAGGGTCTTTATTCAAATGAATATAGAAATACTAGAATTTCAGGGATGTTATGGGAATTTGGAGATGATCTGGGTGTTTTAAAATGTATATGTATATTTTTCTTATTCAGGTGTGGTGAGGTCCACAGATTAGGAGAAAACTGCCCTTGAAAAGATAGCTTGTTATCGTCACAGATCCAAAGGTGGGGGCACACCACGCTGTGGGTGGTCACCTTTGGATGCAACAGGGTCAGTCAAGGGGCAGAGGAAGTTAGAAGAAAATGGGGACAAAGAGCCCTTCTTATAGTTTACAAATGAAGGAAGGGCTGAGCAGGTTTAGGATGGACTAGTTTGAATAATTTCACCAGGCCTTAGGGGTGTAGGGGCTACCTCTCGTCATCAGGTACCTGGCCCTGGAGTGAAGGGGGCCCAGCTCTGGTCCAGTACCTGGGAGTATAGGCCCGGAGTGGAAGAGAGCCTTAAAGGAGGTGGTTAGTGCTGTTTCACTCTGGATTGGCTGGTTTGAATAGGAAGGGCAAGTTCAAAGTCAGCGGAAAGGCAAGCTCTCTTGTTTGCTGTCTCTGAGAAGTAGTTGGCCCTGGGAGAGGCATTCCCTCTGGAGTTAGCAAGGCCTCAAGATGTGAAAGAAACAAAAATACGGAATAAAAAGACATGATTAGTGTACTGGGCTAATATGCCCATTTTACATGTGGGGGAAATGAGGTCCCAGAGGGAATTTGTATGCCCCAAACCCCAAGACAGTTTGAAGAAGATCAGGTTTTGGATCAGACTTCCTGGGCCATTGCTGTCTATAGTCCCCAGCAGAGCCACTTTTAAGAACAGACTCAAGCGGATATCACAGTGGGCTTTGGAGTCCTACCGTGTTAAGTTTCACCGTATCACGTTTACTTACAAGAGTGGTCCAGCTGCTCAACACAGTCACCCTCACTGTTACGTTGTTCTGTTAATCACAAATGCATCATTCTCCTTTGTTTCCCTCTGCCGTGGTCACCAGGTTCTGGCACGCCTCTGATTTTTATTACCGTGGCAGCTCCTGGCACAATTCTGGTTAATAATATGATCCTGGTTCCTGGTTCTGTTGAACCTCTTCCTTTCCTCATTCTCCGAGGTTTGGAACCCTCCTGTGCTGATGACTTAAACCATACTGACTGGGTTGAAACCCCTCCTTATTATGTGAATCATGCTATAAGTCATCACCATATCCCCTGTACAAATGTTAAGTCTTTGTTAGCACGCATGGAGTCACCATGAAATTACTTCTCTCGTCCCACCCCAGCATTCTGTTTTTGATAGAATTAGGGAAGAACACCAACCTAAAACCTTAGGAACTTACCCAAGGCATTCTCTTTTCCTTGGTGATGTGTGAGGAAAATCAACCGTAGTCAAAATCTGTTTGGACGTTATGTTTTCAGAAAGAAAGAAACTCTTGAGTGATTTTTTGTCTGCTACAGGTGGAAGTATGTACTTCTGCTTATTTTCTTCCATTATCTTGCTTACGACCACAGAGCTTTATCCTAAGTTCATGGCGAGTTGGTAAATATTTCATTGCTTATCCTTATTGTGTGAGGTTCAGTTGGGTCCACTGGGACAGTTCAGCTCTTTTGTTAGAAACAACTTGGTCTTTTGAATATTCTCCCAGCAGCCCATATGCTGGAGACTTCTTCATTCCAGTTTTCCTGTCCGACTTGCACGGGCTCAGTGACAGCTTTCCTTATGGAGACGCAGGCAGCGCCTGGCTGAGAGTCCCATGTGCTGATGTCTCTGGCCACATGGCACCCAGAATTGAGCCACTCACTGCATGTCGTGTCAGAAGTTGAAGTGTTTAGTCACGGCGGCCCCTGGTATTTTGGGGGCTACAATCAATGATAATTCACAGTTCCTCCCTTCTGGATTTAAATAGATGTTCAGAGATCTCATCGTCTTTAACACAACAACACCTAACATTTTTCCTTGAAATATTTCCTTACTTGCCCACAGGAAAATCCATTTGCTTCTTTTTTGGTTCTCCACAGAATCTCTTGAAGTTTTGCAGGTTTTTTTTTTTTTTTTAAGTTTATTTATTTATTTTGAGAGAGAGCATGAGCAGAGGAGGGGGAGAGGGAGGGAGAGAGAGAGAGAGAGAAGATCCCAAGCAGGCTGAGTACTGTCAGCATGAAGCCTGACACAGGGCTCGATCCCTCAAAGTGTGAGATCGTGACCTGAGCTGAAACCAAGAGTCGGATGCTCTACCAGCTGAATCACCCAGGTGACCCTAACGTTTTGCAGTTTATTTCCATCATAAAATTAGGGAATTTCAGGGCAGAGTAAGCTTTGATATTTTTCTTTCTGCATGAAATTTAATATTCATTGATTCCTTGAGTCATCTCACAAATAGTTGTGTTCACTGAGGTAGAACAGACACGGTCCTAGTTTTCATGAAGCTGATGATTCCATGGGGATCACAGACGATAAACAAGGAGATCGATAAAAAAAAATCATAATTTCAGCTAGTGATACAAATGGCATAAAGAGCAGAAAGCAGGGTTAGAGAATGGGGGTGATGGGTTGGGGCCCGCTGTTTTCGAGACGGTGCTCAGAGCTTCCCTTCCCAGGGAAGGGAGGTGCCTGGCTGTGTTAATGCTACCTTCATTAGTAGAGAAACAGGCCTCGGATTTCCGGAGACTTTCAGAGGAAGGGAAAACTCCCCAGTGTCACATGCTCCCGAGAGTGTCAGTCAGATGAGGATGGAGAAGGGACCATTATAGAGGCAACAGGAGTAGCTTCCTCGGGGGTCATTTTCAGTGGCATGTGGGGCAAAAGCCTGGCGGAGTTCCTCGAGGAGGGGATGATGAAGGCGAGACGGGGAGCCTCAGTAGTTCTAGAGAGAGTTTTGCTATTAAGGGGAGCTGAAAAATGGGGAGCTGGAAGGAGATGTGGGGTCCCAGGAACTTCTTGTTTTTAAGGAACTTGCTCTTTTTAAGATGAGCCATCTTTTAGAGACATTCCTGTGTGGACGAGAATGACCTAGTGCAGAGGCTGGTTGACTACAGTTTATGGGCCAAATCCAGCCCACCTGCTTTTGTAAATATAATATCAGAACACAGCCACTGGGCCTTGTTTATTGTCTGTGGCTGCTTCTGCGTTACGGTGGCACAGCTGAGCAGTTTTGAAAGAGCCCACGTGGCCTGCAGAGCCACAAGTACTTCACTTCAGTCCCTTTCCTGGAGAAGTTGGCCTGACTCTTGATCTCTGGAGAAGGGTAAAAACGATGAAGCAAGAGGGTAAGTAGTGGATTGCTCCACAGACGTCCTTGCCCCTAGGGGGTGTCCCCTGTGGTATTTGCTAAGGGAGAAGTAATGGAACCCCTGCAAGCCTGGAGGGGTCATTGAGCGGGGGAGTTAGGAAGTGGCCTTCTGCTTTTGGGAGGCTTGCGAGTGAGACTTTTGAGGTGTTTGCCGTCAGTAGTCTCCTAAACCTGTAGAAACCGGGTGTGTGAGGGCAGGATAAGAAAAGTGTTTGGAAGCGATGAGGTCAAGGAATTGGATCTCTATTTGGATAACTGGAAACTATGTTATATGTTCCCGTTTTGAGAATATTTCTGAAAACAATACTAACATCGTACTGAAGACTTGTTTACATATTTCTGTTTGGGGCTGTTGTCATCTGTTACTATTGTTTCCTACTTTAAGATAGATAGTAAAATGGGACTGTGGCCACTGAAAAATTTTTTTGTGGTGACCATTATTTTTATGAGTTCCTCTCTTCACTCTTGCCTTTAAAACGATTGAGTAATAATTACTTTCCCTGTGGAAAAAAGTGTTATACATTTTCCTTAATAAACTATTTAAGCGTGTTTGGAATTATTGTTTATTTTTAGCCCTCTCAGATAGGACAGAGGGACTCACCTGTTTGGGGATCTCAGTCCTCTCTGGAACCCTTCTTCAAGAAGTGGGTTGTAGCCTTGGTTTTCTAGGCTTCAGGAGCAGTGTTTTTTACGCATTAAGGGTTGTATATGTTATTGGGGCATTCCTACACATTGTCCCTGGATTCCTGCTTAAAGTGGGTGTCATCCAGTTCGCTTGCTACATACAAACCTAGCATGTGCATTAGAGCTCAGTTGTACTGTGCCCTTGGCCATATTTTATCATCGGCTCATTATTTGCTCAGACTTACGCATCTGGGGCCAGACTTTGGGGCTGTGACTGTCCGTGTGTTTCCTAGCGAAGCTTGGCCGAGCCCTGGAGGAGTGGGCAGTGCCGGCAGCCCACACATCCCTAATTATCTTCTCCTCACTTCCTCACTGTCAACAGCCCTAGGCTTGTTGGACCTCTAGACAGGGCCAGAGACTGTTCCGCAAACTCTGGGGTCATTGTGGAGGTGACACGGAAGCACTGTGAAAGTCATGGTACTCAAATCGTTACTTGACTGCGGGAGGTCTAACCTGGGCTGTCAGAGCGTGATGTAAATTCCGGGGCGAGATTACAAACCTGAGCAGTAGAGCTTTGGGCTTGGTTCCGCCGCAGGCTCTTCGATTGAGTAGGAATTCTAAGAGAAATGACTGAGTCGTAGAGAGCAAGCTTTCTGTGGGGTTTTTGTAAACAGTTGTGTGTGTGTGAGTGTACAGTGAGCTTTTGCAGCTTGTTCAGTGGGGAGGTGAAAGCTTGAAGTGGCCTGTGTGCCACTTCATAGTGCGGGGTGGGAGAGGCAGTGCCCACGAGTAGATGGCTGTTACGGTGGCACCGGGCAGACCCGTCCTTCACAAGCTTTCAAGGCCATCAGCCGTCTAAACATTGATACCCTTCAGTGCAACACTTGGCTTCTCACGTACACATCGGGTGTGGCATCAAAGCATTCGACTTTATTTTCTGCCATGATAAACAGGTTTCCAGTTCTCCATCCAGCCATCATAGGCGTCATTATCTTCAGGATTTAAAAGGCATAGTCTTTAAATTACTTGTCTGTTTCACATCAGATTAACATCTTTATTTGATTGGTTCGTTAAGGGATGTGTAGAGATGACAGTTGAACCAGTTGCCTTGGACTAGAATATTAATGTCAGATAGGTGTATTTTGGCTGATAGATACTTATTTGTCTTTGCTTGGTGGGAGTTTCCAACTTTCCTGATTGGCTTCTTTGATTTTTGACTTACCACTTAATGCCTTCTGGCTCTTTTGTCCTTGTACAACACATTTATTTTGTTTCTGATGGTGTTAAAATGTGCAGCACTGAACACGGTGGCAAAGGGGGAAGATAGTGCCGTCTTGCTATAAAGCATTTCTATGGCGCCCTCATATTGCGTGTTTATATGGTTATTGGGTCTCTTTATGAATCATACGGTTAATTTGCAAGCCCTTATTATTTGGTTTTTACAGCCAGAAAAACCATCCGCGTAGAAATAATAGCTAAACCAAGTCTCTTGGTAGGATCACTGTACCTTCTAAAGTCTGAAGGAATCAATCGCTTGGTAACATTTGGCAGATATTCGCATCAGAGTTCCGTTTTAGTGTTTTCACTGCTGTGGCGATTTACTAAGGTAATTTACCAGTTCAGAAATAACACAGTACTTGCAGTACAGGCTCATTTTTGTTGTTGTTTATCTACTCTTGATAAAGCCGTGCTCTCTGTGAATGTGTTGCGTACCCCGTCACTGTCAACTCCAGAGGACGACGTGAAGCCCGGATGCATGGAATGTAACATGAGGCATAAAGCACAGACTCCCAGTTTATTTCTCGTGTCTCAACACCCGAGTCGTCCTCCTTATCAAGTCTTTTGATTTTATGTGATGACAGTTATTGGTCAGAATATATTGCAGTGTTTGCTGTACAGAAGGGGCCTTTGTGATGGAATTAAAGAGTGTGAGAGCTGCCAGACTAAACAGTGGTCTGAGTTTCAAATGTTCTGTGACTTTCTTGGCACAGTTCTATTGCCATCTCGAACATGTGTTATCACTTAGGATTCTTTGCCATAGAGTGTTACGTAGGAAAAAACCCCAGGCAGTGAAGGAGACTAACTGTGGCTTTTCAATGAGGTAAATGCCTCTGAGACACCTCATACCCTCAAAATATACCAGTTTTTTGCGTGTGCATTTTTTTCTGTCTGCTTGGAGTCATAAATCCAGCTTAATGCAACTGTTTACAAAGTAAACAACATGGTCAGCTTTTAGGGACAGACTTCATTAGTTATCTTGAAATTCTGAAGTCAGGTAGCCCGAGGGGAAAATGGACAAAGGGTATGAAGAGGGCATTCCTGACAGTACATATGAAAAAAAGTAACCCTAATTAGTATTCAAGACAATTCCATTAAGATAATAAAAAGATGATATTGGTAGAGTTTTTTTTTTTTTTAATGTCTATTTTTGATGTGTGGGGGAGGGGCGGAGAGAGATTCCCAAGCAGGCTCTGTGCTACTGCAGGGCTCGAACTCCCATATCGTGAGATCATGACTCGAACGGAGATCAAGAGTCGGACACTTAACTGACTGAGCCACCCAGATGCCCTCAATTTTTTTTAATAGCACTTGTTGCGAGTCTAGTGAAATGTACTCTTTCATAAATTAGTACATCTTTTGTGACATGCAAACTGTCAATATGTATTAAACCTTAAATATCCTTTGATTCCACTTCTAGGAATATATATTAAGAAAAGAGTAAAAGATATGCACAAATATTTATATATAAGAATGCCCACTGACACATTATTTAAAACCACAGTGAAAATAAAGATAGCTAGTATCTGTGTTCAAAGAGCTTTTTATGTTCCAGACAGGGCTGGATGCTTCACATTTACTCCTCACCCTCATGAAATGAGGTAGGTAGGCAGTGATATAACGTACAAAGAAAGTAAAGCTTGGAGTTGATGTACTTATCCAGGATCCCAGAGCTAGGACAATTGAATGAGATTTGAACTCCTTTGAAGTGATCCCTTAACCACTACATTTGTTTTTTTTTTCCGCCCCTAGTGCATACTAGTAGAAAGTGGATCCTTGTTATAGGATCCATCAATATAGGATGAGCTCAATACATTGTAGGTTAGAAAACTATGAAGGTCCAAGAGTTCATATCTTCAGTGAGTATTTAATGATGTGGGGAGATGTTCTTAGTGAGCCGCAGTGTGTGTGGTATGAGTTGACCATTTCTTCCCACTCTCTATTCTGCTGTAATATATCTTAAATTAGGCAGATGCCAGTTCTGATGCCAGATCCATTATGGGCTTTGAGAGTGGCTGTGAGAAAATTGCTTCACCAACCTGTGTTTCAGTGTCTCCCTCTGTAAGTGTCCTAGGCATTAAATGAGGCGTGACTGCAAGGGACGGAGTACATGCACAAGAAATGGTAGCTGTTATTTTCCAGATGAGGTTGATCCTATGCCTTATATGAATAGAAAAAAAAAAAAGCAACTAATACATCAGAACTTACTAATGAGTTTTTTAAGTTTATTACTTTGAAAGAGAGTGCAGGAGCGCAGTGGGGAGGGACAGAGAGGGGGAGAGAGAGAGAGAGAGAGAGAATCCCAATCAGGCTCCACACTGCCAGGGCAGAGCCCGATGCCAGGCTCGAACTCATGAAGCATGAGATCATAACCTGAGCCGATCCAGAGTTGGACGCTTAACCGACTGAGCTCTCTAGGCGCCCCTTATTAATGATTTTTTTTATAGCACTGCGATTGCAATATTTTTGTTGTAATGTAATATAATTTTCTATTTTTCCCAAAGGTAACATTCAATAAAATACTGTATTTTATGCTCCTCTATTTCTGTATTTCACATAAATAATTTTATATAAATAGCTATGTAAAATTAAGATTTTTTTCTGTCTATTCCAGTTTGATTTGTAGGAGGTTTTACGCTAATACCAATACTATGTTATATTGAAGTTTTATAATAAACTTTAACTGGTAGAGTAGATCCTCCTACCTTGTTCTTTTCCCATTTGTTTGTTTATATTCAATTTATTTAAACTATAAAAAACTCAAAACAGTTCACACATTTCTCCTATACCTGCCCGACCCTCACCTCTGGCAACCACCAATCTTTTCTCTGTGTCCGTGAGCTTGGTTTTGTGTGTTTTGTTTGTTTTGTTTAGGTTCTAAATTTAAGTGAGATCATATAGAAATCACCTTTGTCTG
Source organism: Panthera uncia (assembly GCF_023721935.1). Classification (NCBI taxonomy): domain Eukaryota; kingdom Metazoa; phylum Chordata; class Mammalia; order Carnivora; family Felidae; genus Panthera; species Panthera uncia. Next base: position 146,559,073 of record NC_064810.1, read on the forward strand.
ACTTATTTTAGTTACCATAATGCCCTCAAGGTCCATCCATATTGTCAGAAGTGGCAAGATCTTTATTTTTTTTTAATGGCTGAACTTTTAAATATTCCACCGTATGTCTGTGTGTGTGTGTGTGTGTGTGTGTGTGCGTGTGTGTGTGTATACACCACATCTTTATCCATTTATCTCTCAATGAACACTTGTGCTGCTTTTGTATCTTGGCTATTGTAAAGAGTGCTGTGTTGAACATGAGGGTGCAGATATCTTCAAATGAGTGTTTTCGTTTTCTTTGAATAAATACCCAGAAGTGGAATTGCTGGATCCTATGATAGTCCGGTTGTTTTTTTTTTTAATGTTTGTTTTATTTATTTTTGAGAGAGAGAGAGTACGAGAGGGGAAGGGGCAGAGAGAGAGGGAAACGGAGAATCCCAAGCAGGCTCTGTGCTGTGAGTGTAGAACCTGACATGGAACTCAAACCCACAAACCATGAGATCATGAGCTGAAACCAAGAGTTGGACGCTTAACTCACCGAGCCATCCAGGTGCCCCTTAATACGATTTTTAAACTATTTATACGTTGATGTTTTTTTTTTTTTCTCTTTTTTTTAGTCTGCAAGTGGAGGAGAGGGAAAGAGGGAGAGAAAGAGAATCTTAAGAGAATCTAATCCATGCTAAGCACGGAGCCTGATGGAGGGGCTCAATCCCACAACCCTGGGATCATGGCCAGAGCCAAAATCAAGAGTTGGACACTAAATCGACTGAGCCACTTAGGTGGCTCTAATGTGATTTTTAATAATTATTTTCTATAATCAGGAAAAAACCCACCTATTTGTTTAACACACATACTCATATAGGCTGGTGGTTCTTATTAAACATTAATGTTGGGACACCTGGGGGGGCTCATTTGATTGAGCATCGGACTCTTGATTTAGGTTCAGGTCATGGTCTCATGGTTCATGGGTTGGAGCCCTGCATCGGGCTCTGTGTTGACAGTGCAGAGCCTGCTTGGGATTCTCTGTCTCCCTCTCTCTCTGCCCCTTCCCTGTTTGCAAGCTTTCTCTGTCTCTGTCTCTGTCTCTCTCTCAAATAAATAAATAAAACATTAACATTAATGGCAATCCATAACCTATCTTGTGGTTTTCAAGGTCAGCAAGGTAGCCTTTGGTTCAGTGGCTTCAAGTTGATCATTACTCTGTTTGTTTGTTTGTTTGTTTGTTAGGTGGAAAGTATTATGCTAAGTGAAATAAGTCCATCAGAGAAAGAAAAATACCATATGATTTCACTCATATGTGGAATTTAAGAATTTAAGAAATTTAAGAAACAAAACATGTGAACATACGGGAAGAGGAAAAAAAAGGAGAAAGGGAAACAAACCACAAGAGACTTTTAATGATAGAGAACAAACTGAGGGTTGATGGAGGGAGATGGGTGGGAGATGGGCTAGATGGGCGTTGAGCATTAAGAGGGACACTTGTGATGATCACTGGGTGTTGTATGTAAGTGATGAATCACTGAATTCTACTCCTGAAACCAATATTGTGCTGTATGTTAACTAACTAAAATTTAAATTAAATTAAATTAAAAAAAAAAAACAGCTTCCTGAAATGAGTGTGGGGAGTTATTCAGTATAATACAGTATAATTTTTGGAAACTGGGACTGACCCTAAGATGTGAACATCTAGGAGGGGTTGAGCAGGGTATTAAACTGTTCTTTTTGACTCTCTTCCATTCCACCCCATTGATCTCCTTGCTTCCTGCATTCTTTGAAGATGGACACCACTGAGATGTTTCCTTCCTGCCACATCTTGAAATGATGGTGTGCCTTGGGGTTTCTGCCCTCATTCTACTTGTCGCTCTTCTTTCAGAATGTAATTCATTTTCTTATCCAGAGTAGCTTTTCCCTCTGTGTATTATAGTATCTTAGAGCAGTTCACATCATGAACTTGGAAACTAATGAGCTGTGTTACCTTGGATAAAGTTCAATGTTAGTTTTCTTCTCTTTAGAACAAGGTTACTCATTCCTACCTCGCCTTAGTCATGACCACCATGGTAAGTGAGAGGTAAAGCACTCACTACATCGAGTGCACGGGTGGGCAGTGCTCTATGAGTGAGGTTGCTCGCTGTGATGTGCATTTTTCTGGTCGTGGTCATGGTGGTAGCCTCCAGGTAGGACACATCAAGTACCTGGTGTCATTGTGTATTTCTTCTCTTTCTCTTCTGGATCCAGTAGATTTTGAAATCCTACGGATGTAACTCACTGATATTTCTCCTTTTCCTTTTCCCATTTACTCCTGCTTCGTGTTGATCGCCTCATATTTTGAGAGTCGTCATTATCAGCTAACTGATCCTCCTTTTTGTTTCCAGCCCATCCTCTTCCCTGTAACCCGAATAAACATTGTAAAAACAGAAAGCTGGTAATGACATCATTTTGCCTAATCAGCCCCTTAGTAGCACCCAGTCACCTAGAGCAACGCTTGGCAAACTTTCTATAAAAGGCCAGATAGTAAATATTTTAGGCATTGCTGGCCATATGGACCCTGTTGCAGCTACTCAGCTCTGCCATTGCAGCGTAAAAGCAGCCAGAGACCGCGTGTAAATGAATGAGAATGGTTGTGTTTCATTAAAACTTTACTTATAAAAACTGAAATTTGAATTTCATGCTGTTTCATTTGTGATAAAATATTCTTTGATTTCCACCCCCCCCTCCAGCTCCCAAGCATCTAGAAACGTAACAACCGTTCATAGCTTGTGGGCCATAGAAATGCTCGTGGCCACAAATATGCCTGTTCACCTGCTTGTCGCTGCCTGTAATGAGCTCATCCCGTTTTTGCTCTTGGTCATGCTCTTTCCCTTGTCCAGGACATACTTCATCCCTGCCTGTCCTCCTCCCCCTTCATCCACTGACTGCCTGTCAATAACCTCCTCCTCTTTCGAGGTTCAACTCAAGTGGTACCTGCCCCATGGGGTGTGATCCAAGCTGCCTGGGTTTATATCTCAGCCCCGTCCTTGGCACTTGACCGATTTACTTCCTCATATCTCAGTTTCTCATGTGAAACAAAACAATCATCGTCATTATCATCATCATCATATTACCTGATTGCTAAGATTTTCTTTTTCTTTGTTCAACTCCATTGAGTTACCACATGCACAGCCCTGGGACTATGTTCTACTTATTAACTGTGTGATCTGTGTTTACCACTGTTGTCATCATTGGTTTCACATTGAAGCCTCTGTTATGCTTCTCAGCCAGAAAAGACTACAGCTGATGGTTGGACAACATGGGTTTGAACTGTGCAGGTCTGCTCATATGTGGATATTTTCCAATAAATATGGTACAGTGTTGGAAACGTGTTTTCTCTTCCTTATGATTTCCTTAACAGTTTTTTCTCTAGCTTGCTTTATTGTACGAATACGGTATATAATACATAAAACATACAAAACATGTGTTAATGGGCTGTTTATGTTATGAGGCTTCAGATCAACAGTAGGCTATTGGTAGTTACATTTTGGGGGAGTCAGAAGTTACACATGGATTTTTCAACTATGCAGGGGGTCAGTGCCCACACATCCTGTGTTACTCAAGGGTCAACTGTATTTTCTGTTGTCCCATCTGTACTCTTTATTTTATTTTATTTTTTAAGATTTTATTTTTAAGTAATCTCTACTCCTAACATGGGGCTCGAACTTACAACCCCAAGATCAAGAGCCAATTATTCTAGCTGAGCCATCAGGTGCTCCCCTTCTCTCCCTGTTTAGACATCTGTCCTAGCACTTAGAATACTTGATATGCCTCTAACTTAGCTCAATGCATGGCACCTAATGGGTACAGTAATGTTAATAAATAACGAATGAGTGAAAAAAGAGACACATCTTAGCCTGACTTCAAGTAAATTAAAAAAAAAAAATCTCTTACATTTCATTAAGTAACAGGACAAAAAGAGACCATAGAAAATAAATAGTTTCATTAAATTGAAAAGAATTTCAGAATTAGCTCTTTTACAATGGCTCTTTTTTAGTGTTGGGCTCATGTCTGTAGGGACAAGAGATGCTGGCCACATGTGAAAACTGGTTGTTCTCCTAGAGATTTGTCTCTGGTTTGTGCCCCTGCCAGTCCTTTATCTTGTCTTACTAATAGTGCTGCTTTTGGTTCAGTCCCCTCCTTGCTTTGGTGCAAGAAGCAGCGTGCTTCTTGGTGGTATGAATGTAGAGCTTTGTGACCAGTACAGAATCATGTCTTGGGGAGAGTGCCAAGGATTCAAAGCAGTATTGGAGATAAGAGACCAGCCATAGAGCCATAGGTTCAGAAAGGCAAAGGGTGAGGGCTCAGGACCCAGGCAGACAGAAAAGATGTGGGAATGTGGGGCCAAAGCCCTTGGCTGGTTAACAAAAATGTTGCCTGTGTAGGGACAGTTAGTGTAAATCCCTGGGCAGAATGTGACTTTCAGGCACCTTGTAGCATCTGGGAGTCAGTGATATTTAAAAAAAAAATTTTTTTAAGTGTTTATTCTTGAGAGAGAGAGAGAGAGAGAGAGAGAGAGAGAGAGAGAGGCAGAGAGAGAGGGAGACACAGAATCGGAAGCAGGCTCCAGGCTCTGAGCTGTCAGCACAGAGCCCGATGTGGGGCTCAAACCTACGAACCAGGAGATCGTGACTCGAGCCAAAGTCAGACACTTAACCGACTGAACCACCTAGGCACCCTAGAGTCAGGGGTTTTTTGTACATGAGTGCCGTGTACCGTGTGGAGATCCTCTGGGTATAGCTGTTCTGTCTCACCTTCTGTACTTTGTATGATAGAAACAATCTCGGGCCTCGTTTCGTTCAACAGATGTGGGTCATCACAGGCCTGTGTTGGGTATCTGTTGAGGTAGTGGGTACAAAAGCTTTTTACAAAGTCGCTAATGTAATATACTTTTTAAATTTCTGTGTGAATCTCCTTTCTATTGGAAAACACTTGCTTTTTGCTTAACCATAGTTTCTTACTAAAACTCCTATCGTTTTCATGCTCTTTGAGGCAATGGGAGATTCTGTACGTGGGAGGTACGTTCTGGAATAGCCTTGTAGTCTAACAGTTCTAAGACTTTCTCAGCCAATGAAGCAGTTGGATTTTTATGTCGTGTATATATATTTTTTGCCCACTGGGGTATAAACTTCTTCAAGGAAAAGATACAATGCTTACCCATATGAAGGACTCTGTAGATCTTTATAAAATGACCAGATCTAAACATGTCCTGTGCTAGAGCTGCTGAAATTTCAGCCCTGCCCTTTTCTTGTGCAAAATATCTCCTTAGATGTGTACCTTTATTGGTAAATAAATAATTGGTATTCTGCAGTTCTGTGCAAGAGGATTAGTGAGCATTGCAGACAAGGGCAAACATTTCAAGGAGAAACATTAGAAATAGCTTGCTCTCAGGCTAGACTTAATATCATACCAAAGCTACACATTATAAAACCATTTCTTTTTGGAGCTGATTCACTGGGCCAATAATTTGAAATTCAGCGTGATGTTACAGATTTTTTTTTTGTTTGTTTTGAATTTAAAATGGCTGTTGGTACACTAGACTGGCAAATTACGTATGTCATAAGAAATGAAAAAGCTTTGTTTGTTGTCTAGTGCTCAGTTATAAACAAAAAGTAACTCTAAAACTCTTAACCAGCATTGTTGAAGTTTTAAAAAGTTCAGCATCTATTTGGGGTTTCTATATAAGTTGACCAGAAGCAGCTCATTCAAGGAACTAAATATGAATTATTCTTTTATTTTTTATTCATTTTCTAAAAATATGTGTTTAAGGGGCGCCTGGGTGTCTCAGTCGGTTAAGCATCCGACTTCAGCTCAGGTCACGACCTCGCGGTCCGTGAGTTCGAGCCCCACATCGGGCTCTGGGCTGATGGCTCAGAGCCTGGAGCCTGCTTCCGATTCTGTGTCTCCCTCTCTCTCTGCCCCTCCCCCGTTCATGCTCGGTCTCTCTCTGTCTCAAAAATAAATAAAAACAGTAAAAAAAATTTTTTAAAAAAATACGTGTTTACTCTGAGAGAACAAACATGAGTGGAGGAGGGGCAGAGAAATAGGGAAAGAGAGGATTCCAAGCAGGCTCCACTCTGTCTGCGCAGAGCCTGACGTGGGGCTTGATCTCACAAACCGTGAGATCGTGACCTGAGCTGAAATCAAGAGTCAGGTGCTTAACCGACTGAGCCACCCAGGCACTCCTGAATTATGCTTTTAAAAAGGAGGCAAGGATGAGGTGAAATTGGGGTGGTCGGAATTTTCAGACGGCCTTCAAGATTCCCAGAAGGTATATACACACCTCCTCCTGGTTACTCAGCTAAACAGTAATTCAATGCCGCTGTGATGGAATATTGCAGATGTAATTAAGGGCCAAAACTAGTTGGCCGTAGAGTCTGGAGATCATCCAGCTAGGCTCTACTAATTGCAGGAGTCGTTTAAATCCAGCCTGGAGGTCAGAGACTGGGAAGTCAAAGAGATTTGAAGCTCGAGAAGTATTTGACATGGAGGAGAGTCCTCTTTTGCTGGTTTTACAGTTGGGGGAGTCCATGTGCCAAGGGATGTTGAGTGGCCTGTAGGATATGAGAGGGACCTGTGTCTGGTAGCCAGCGTGGAAAGAGGGACTTCAGGCCTACCAGGAACTGAATTCTGTCCACAAGACTGTGGTTGAAAACATATCCCCTCGTCCCCCGGCCTCCAAAGGAGAAGTCAGTTCCAGATCCCTGTGCTCTGAGCAGATAACCCAGCCATGCTGAGCTAGGCTTCTGACTACGGGACTTTGAATTAATAAATGGGTGTTGCTTTAAGCCACTAAGTTTGTGCTAATTTGTTATTCAGCAATAGAAAACAAATACGAGGCTCCCGAGGCTCCTGTTACGATCCTTTGGATTGCTGTAGTAGCCTATCAACTGTTCTCTCTGGTTCTAAACTAATGTTACTCACGCTGTCTGTGGTGAAGAAACCGTTTTTAAAATTTCAGTGTGTTATAGGCCAGTGCAGTGGCGGCTTGAGTCTTACAAAGATGGCTACAGAAGTCTCTCCCATCCCACATGCTCTTCCTTCACTCTCCCATCGGGAGTTGTCTGTGTTTCTCCTCCACTTGAGGCTGGGCTGAGCTTAATGACGGGCTTGTAACCATTGAGAATGCAGTGCAAGTGATGATACCAGGGAGAAAAGCCCAGACAGCTTCCACACGGTTGTTTAGCAGTGCTCCCTTTCGGCACCCGGCTGCCATGCTGTGAGAGGCCAAGCCACTTGGAGAGGAGAGCAGTAGGTGATCCAGTGGGCAGAATTAGCCGAGCCTTCCTTGAGTCACCTCATGTGGCGTGTGAGCGAAGAAGGCTTCGAGATGCCTACGGCCCCCCACCCCCCAGCTGTTCTCGTCACCCGAGCCTTTGTGTCTTCCCAGCTGACATCAGGGAACAAGGATAGGTCATCTCAGTGTGCCCTGTCCAGATCCACGACCCATCGATTCTCTAGCATCTTAAAGTAATTACTGCTTTATGACGCTAAGTTTGGGATCGTTTCTTATGCGGCAACAGATAACCAGAATAAATATTTTCAGAAAATATGATGAAAGTGAAATCTAACAAAGGCACTCAGAATATAAGCAGAAGTCATACAGTGTCACTTCCATGCTGCACTCTCGGTCAAAGCAGTTCCAAACCTGCCCAGATTCAGGGGGAGAGGACACGGATCCCACTTCTCAAGAGAGGAGAGTCAGAGCACTTGGGAGCCATAAAGCAAAAACTAAACAAAACAAACACAAAAAACTTTTAATATTGAAATACTTTTAGCCTCACGGAAAAGTTATAAAAGTAGTACAAAGAATTTCCTTATGCCTTTCACCCAGTTTCCACTGATGTTGGCATCTTATGGAACTGTAGCAGTTATCAAAACCAGGAAATTAACATTAATATAATAGTATTGACTATCTGCATGTCTTATTCCAGTGTTACCAGTTTTCTCACTAATGTCCATTTTCTAGTTCCGGGTGTCACGTAGGGTCCCACATTGCATTTAGGCTTCTCCTCTCTGGTAGGAGTCCCCCCAGTTGGGGACAGCTCCTCACTCTTGTCTTTTATGGCTTTAACACTTTTGAAGTGCACTGGTTAGTAACTTTGTAGGATGCCACTCAATTTGGGCGTGGCACTTTTCATGATTAGATTGGGGTTTGTAGTCTTGGCAAAAGTACCCGGGAAGCGATGGTGTGTCCTCCTCAGTGCACGGTATCAGGGCGTACGTGATGTCATTGTCTCATTTCTAGTGACGTGAAATGTGCTCCCTTGGTTAAGGTGGTGCCTGCCAGGTTTCTCCAACGTAAATGTCTTTGTGGGGAACGATTTTGAGGCTATGCAAATATCCTGGTTTTCATCCTATTTTGGTGGGGTCACTTTGTATACTGCTGCAAAGTTCTTATCCCAACACACAGAAACTCAGTCTTTCAAATTTCACTAGTTGTCTTGTCCCAGACCTGTGATGGTCTGTAGGCCGGCTCTGGTCTGCAGACCATTCTTTGAGTAGGAATGTTCTAGACTGCACTCCTTCCCCCCAGTCATTTCCCCCCATTACTGTCAGATTGGAGTTTGAACAGCAGATCGTACTGTGTCATTCTCCTGCTTAAAATCCTTCATAAACTTCCTGTAACCAGTCTTCTGGTTACAGATAAAACCCAGATAAAGCCCAGAGTTCTTGGCATGACATTCAAGGCTGCATCATTCTGCTCTATCTTGCACATTGTCTTTTCACTACTTAGACTGCCCCGTCCCTCCTGCTCCCCCTTTCCACGTAGGTACGCTTCAGTTGAATTGGCCAGTTCTTTCAAGGCTCATAAACACCTCTTTTCACCAGTCTGGGCTCGCTGGGTTTTCCCCAGGTCCATTCTCTTGTCACCTGTGTATACATCCATGATAGAAGTTAATTCTGTTTGTGTCTCTAAGCCATTTGACTCTGAGTTTGAAGGCACAGATTTTGAGTGTATAAGATTTGCCCATGGCACATGCTCAATGGTGTTAGTCATAATTGAGCACTGAGATAGTTTTCAGGGAAAAAAGAATCTCTAGCACTAAGTAAGGTCTGTATCACAACATGGATTGTTAAAATGCAGGGACAGTGGATGGAGAAACCCTCCGGGGGTGGCGGGGGGGGGGGGGGATGGATAGTGTTCCCGATGGATACGGCCAACCATGGAGATGGAGAGTCTTGGCTTCTGGTCCTTGCTTCGTGTGTATTGTCTTTACCCACGTGGGTAGGTAAAAACTGCAAGCCAGAGAGCGAACCTGACAGTGCAGGTCCAGAGACCAACCCTGGTGTCTCCCAGACCCATCGAATCACTGTCGGGGCTACTTGCTTTGTTTTGCAACATGAGCCAGAACAGACAGAGATCCTTTCCTTCCCCTCCTTCTGGCTCCTCTTTTCTCTGAATACGTAGTAGTATGGTGGGGTAGGTCGGGGGACTTCAGGTCCTTTTAATTCTTGTTCCTGGTTCGTCCCTACATAGTCTCTATGTTTTAAAGGAAAGTTGAAAAATGTTAACAGAGCTTTTGCAGCAACGTGGATGAACTGGAAGGGACTATGCTGAGTGAAATAAGTCAGAGAAGGACAGACACCGTATGTTTTCACTCATAAGTGGATCTTGAGAAACTTAGCAGAAGACCATGGGGGAAGGGAAGGGGAAAAATAGTTACAAACAGAGAGGGAGGGAGGCAAACCATAAGAGACTCTTAAATACAGAGAACAATTTGAGGGTGGATGGGGGCTAGGGGAGTGGGGGAAGGTGGGTGATGGGCATTGAGGAGGGCACTTGCTGGGATGAGCACTGGGTGTCGTATGGAAGCAATGAACCACGGGAATCTACCCCCAAAACCAAGAGCACACTTTACACACTGTATGTTAGCCAATTTGACTATGAATTATATTTTTAAAAAAGGATGAAATTCAGCCCAACTCACTTCTGTAGCTCTCTGAACAGAAGCAGAGGCATCTCCCTATTTCTACTTTTCCTACCTAAATTGCACCTAGTCATTTATATCTAACCATCGCTAATTTATTTTATATTTAGCCTGAACTGTCAAGCATCAGTAAATAAAACTTTTAAGAAGTTTCCCAATGCCAAGGGCAACCAACACTTACTTTAGGTACAGGAGGGAGTCAGAATGTCAAACAATGTATCCTAAAGGTTTTCCTAAGTGTATTCGAAATTTGCTAATTCAAACAGCACCCTCTTGGTTAATAATATGAACAGATATACAAAATCCCGGTGAATCTGCTGAGTCAAAATTTTGTAAGGAAAACTCTTTAAGCACATCCCACCTATTATTAAATTGTACTGTTAAGGGGAAGAAGCAAAACAAAGAAGGCCTGTCCCTGAACCCTCCCCCTGTCCCTGCCAAAAAAAAAAAAAAAAAAAAAAACAACCCAAAAAACTGTTTCCAGTGGTCCAGTGAACTACTTTTGGGGAGGGCAGTTTATTTCAGTTTTCATCTGGAATTACTTAAAATCAGTGTGCTTAAGAGGGCTAACATAAAAAAAGAAAAGTATGCTGTGATGTAGTTAATATCTTCATAGTCCTTTGAAGATTAGGGATAATTTCAAAAAGATCTCTTTTTGTTTGTTTTTGGTTTTAAAAAAAATCCAGATAAATCTTTTTATTTCCTGTCCTTCAGGTTGTCCATAGACCATAGAAGTTTTATTATTTTAGAATGTAGGGATGTAACAGGCTCACGCAGTAAAATGATACTGGTGATTTAAAATGTTAAAAAAACTTTTTTTTTTAGTGTTTAGTTTTGAGAGAGAGAGAAGGACACAGATGCAAGTGGGGGAGGGACAGAGAGAGAGGGAGACACAGTATCCAAAGCAGCCTCCAGCTCTGAACGGTCAGCACAGAGCCCCATGAGGGGCCCGAACTCGGGAACCATGAGATCATGACCTGAGCCGAAGTCGGACGCTTCACCGACGGAGACCCTCCCTACAGGTGCCCCGCTACTCGTGATTTAAAATCATGGTGACTGACCGCTGAACAGATCCCCCAACTGAGATAGACTTTTGCAGAAGTCTATTATGATGACTTAAGATTTGCTGCCTGAATAATTCCCGGGGATTCAGCCACATCAGCTTTCTTTGGAGGTAAGCCTCATCCTCCCTGGTCTGCAGAGGCCTGAGCGCTGGGGCTGCTCTCCAGAGTACAAATTAAAGGAAGAAAGCTCTGAGTAGTTTGCTTCGTTACTTGCAGCATACTGAGGGTTTGATCATTTGAGACCCAAGCCACTAATTGGGCCTATGGTGGTATGAGAGGAGGTGGTTAAAGTGAAGAGACAGATTTTTAAAAATCAAAGTGTAAGAGCATATTGAAGGCAAGTGAATATTGTGTCCGAAGTTGTCTAAAATCTGTGGATTTCAGATGCTTAACTACGACCCACATAAGAGAAATGCATTTTGCATCACCATCCAGTATACACGCCTGTAGACCTGTAACCGAAACAGAAATGTCATCGAACGACACCCTATGTGACAGCTTTGGGTAGTCTCTATGTTATTATGTTTAATCAAGAAAATGCTAGTCAATAGCCAGCGAACTCCTCCTATTGCCCACTTATTGCCCACTGCCCACAGTCTGGAAAAGACACTGCCTTAGATCTTCATAAACATTTGCAGCCCTCCTTGCTCCGGACTGGCTAAGTTGTTTTTGGGAATTTACACTTGTGGTTTAGTTCATGAGTCATGGAAAATGTCATAGAAGTGTTGTGTTTTTTAAAAACGAAAAGTGCTTTTATTTAGCTTGAGCTCCCTTTTTATTTACCAGACGTGGCTCTGAATTATGTCAGTCTGATCCGAGAACGACAATTGTTGTGGTTGGTGGTATTCAGAAAAATGTGAGGCTTGGCGTGTTAGAACCGATAGTTAGTCGAAGGGGGCTGGAGTAGTAGTCCCGGCCAGCCTGCTCATCGTGCAAAAGCCCAGAGAAGGACTAGTTGTAATCCATAAGAATGGGTTATGGATCCTAGTAGTGGCATATATTTAAAAATACTGTCAGGAGGGGCACCTGGGTGGCTCAGTCGGTTAAGCGTGTCTGACTTCAGCCCAGGTCATCACGATCTCATGGTTGTGGGTTCGAGCCCCATATCAGGCTCTGTGCTGACAGTCAGCTTTGGATTCTGTGTCTCCCTCTCTCTCTCTGCCCCTCCTCCCCCTCAAAAATAAATAAACATTAAAAAAAAAAATACTGCCAGGAGGGTGCTGGTATTGTGAGCAGATGTTCCTGGATCTGAATGTTCGGGGACAGGGTAGAAGAAGCAGCTGTCATCTATAGGTTCCATTGGAGAAGAAGTGGGGCCCGTGTCCCCGGGACTTTGTGGGTTTGGGTGCCAGGGCAGCTCTGAGAAATACGTTTAGCTGTTTCAGCTTGGGCCTAATAAGAGTATAGATCGTAAACATTTAGAAAAAAATTTTTTAATGTTTAATTATTTTTGAGAGAGACAGAGCACGAGCAGGGGAGGGACAGAGAGAGAGGGAGACACAGAATCCGAAGCAGGCTCCAGGCTCTGAGCCGTCAGCTCAGAGCCCGACGTGGGGCTTGAACCCACGAACCATGAGATCATGACCTGAGCCGAAGTCCGACGCTTAACCGACTGAACCACCCATGTGTTCCCCACCCCCTTTTTATTTATTTATTTATTTATTTTTTCTTTAAAGATCATAAACGTTTTTAAAGCACAGTTTAGGAAGAGGGATGGTCACCATCTCAGGAGCTGAGGAAGTAGACTGGGAACGCGCCAGCCTGAGGCTGTGTGTGGTCTCGAGTCCATGCATTTCCCGTCCTGCCCAGGCATTAGGTGGGGAGCTTTGGCCTCACATCTGAGCCTTCAGTTGCCCAGGAAAGTGAGAGACTGTACATGAGTTTGATATCTGTAGTCAAAATCTTATCCCCTAGTATATTGGAACTGCAAAAGTAATCGCATTTACTTCTGCTAGACACTGGGGGCTTTCTAAGCGCTCCAGTCTTTGGGACTTCTTTCTGTATCTCACTTTCTCATAACACATATTAAAAACACCCCGACCCTTTTTTTTTTTTGGCGTGTCTCATAGGCTTCTCTTTTAGCAGTGTGTTATCATAGACAAACAAGCTCGAGGGAGGCCAGATGATAAATTCCCTTCCTATCTACCGGGCAATTTCTGTGAAACAGACAAACTGCACACGCCCACAATGAAGGCAACATGCTCGTCTTCAGTGCTGTGGTTTATCATCCAAAGTAAATGCTAATAAAATGAAGTCATCTGATTTATTTTTAAAACTGAATGAGGAGGGATCAACAGATTATAGCTTATGGGCCAAATATGGCACACACCTGTTTTTGTAAATAAAATTTTATTGGAACACAACCATGCCTATTCATTTATGTATTATTTATGATGACTTGTACATTATAGTGACCGAGTTAAGTGGTTGCTGTAGAGACTGTGTGGCCGACCAAAGCCTACAATCTTTGCCATCTGACCCTTTACAGAGAAACGTTTACTGCCATAGACCAAAGGAATATTTAGAGACTGAAGTGTTGTTTTAATAAGAACTGTTACTTTTGAATTGAGGCTATTTTCTCTTAAATCGCATGAAAAAAATCTTTTGTTACAATAGATAATAATTAACTAGTTTTGATGAGGGAAAGGTCCCAAAGTCTTGATTAGGGTCTACTTTTTTTTTTTTAAGTAAAAGATTAAAAATCATTATACATTAATTCATTAGTGCTGAGAAGATAGCTAATGAGGCATATATGAAAGATTACAGTGTGGCACACTTACAATTTAACTGTGCGGTGAGGGCTGGTTACATTATTTCGGCTAGCATTGCCTATTTTCATAGCCTTAATGAGAGTTGTGAATTTTAATTAATTCTTACATTTATAAATGTCAGTCTATTTGAGATTTTACTTGCTACAGACCAGTAAGGCTAAGCTAATAGTCACTTGCAAAGAAGCCCCATATTTCTTGTATTTAATAGGGGTAGTTCAGTGTATTAAAAATGAATATAATCATCTGTTTTTCGGGCACAGAACTTAAGCAATGAAAGCGGGGGCTGTGGTAATCTTTATCAGGGCAGCAGTTTAAATACGAGTTATCTAATGTGTGCTTATCTTTTTATTTTTATTTTTTTTTAACAGACTTGTGGAAGAGAGCAAACTGATCCCACTCATTTTTGAAGTAATTCTGGTAAGAAGGGAAACGTGTACCTGAAATTCAAGTGAAATTTTAAGAATGTTAAGGTTTTGACCACGTTGTGTGGTTGGGTTCTAACCCTGACTCTGTCCGGAAGGATTCTGTGCCCTTCCTTGTCTCACTTCACCTTATCGGGCCTCAGTTTCCTTGCCTGAGCTCCTGTCCAGCTCTGAAATTGTATAGGGACACTGTTTAACCACCTGCGCTCGTGTCACAAGTCCTTCATCTGAGGTTGGTTCGCGGAGGAAGGGCAGAGGGATGACCACTACGCTTCAGTATGAATTTTCTGATGCTCGCTGTGAATCCCTCTGACGTTGTAGTCATGAGTCAGATCAGCAGTTTTGGGCCTATGGCCAGAGAGTTATGTTCTTCAGGATGTAGAACAGCTCCAGACACCTTTTTTTCTCTTCACAGAATGCTACTCAATTGAAAACCATCTGTTAAAGAAAACATTTCACCTATGGTTCCTATGTGTAGAGAATAAAATGGGATTGCAGAGTTGACTTCCCATTTCTGATAAATCCCTATTTATTACTAAAGGCAGGTTTGAGAAGTAGGCTGGAAATCCATACAGTAACACAGTGCCCTTAGCACTCTGTTCTCTTGTACCTAGTGGGTTATCCCCCTTTACCAAAAACTTGCCCTACAAAGCTGACTGACAGCAGAAAGGACAAAGGAGGAGACACGTCCCCAGCCACACTGGCCTAACCTCCCTTGGTCTTTAATGGAGCAGTAGCCGTGATAGTCTGCTAACTGTACCCATGGAAATCAGCTTTCTTTAATCCAAAACTGTTAGCCTATAAGTTGTTTGTGTGTTGATAATGGCTAAATGGTGAAAACATTGCTTTTCTTAGCTACAGATGAACCTTTTCCTTTCAGGAGAGTGGGTTGGGTTTGCTGAGCCATGTGATTGGATGGGGACAAGGGGTGAGAGTGGGTGGTATTTCCAAAGCGCGCTCAGGTGACGATGAGATGACGCAGAGCCACCGTGCGAGGGGGATGTGCAAAGTGAGAGGCTGGAATGAATCGCTTTGAATAGTAAGGAGATTTTACAAGCAGTGTCCGGAGAAAAAAATGGAGAAAAATGGGAGGAAGAAACATGGAGACGGAGAGCCGTCTAATGGGGACGTTAAGCTTCGCCAAGTGGCCGGTGTGTGTCTCCACCTTCAGTAGGGTACATACGTGACTTGCTGATTTGTTGCGGCATCAGAGTTGTTTTGGAGGGCAGCGGGTGCAGTCAGCTGCCTGGTTTGAGGTGGGTTGGGTATGGGCAAGAGCCAAAGCTGTCCAAACCCAGCCGTATCGGGCTTGCGTCTGAAGAGACTGGTGTCGAAGACCTATGGAGAGCGCTCTAGAGCTACCGTGGGCCTTAAGTGGGGATGTGTCTCATCCCCTTGCTGTGGTAGGAGTGTTTCTGACCTGTTTAGGTCAGTGCAGCTCCTTTTGCGACTGATGAAAAGTTCTCATCCTATCCAGTCCCCTCAAGGGCTAAAATCCACACTTAGGAAATTCCTTCTGGAAGGTTACCAAAGTTCCTCTGTGCTTGATTAATCTTTGTATAATGAGCACCTAGCAAGGCTTCATATCTTACCGTGGTAGATGGTCAATTGCTTAATGCCATGGTTTAGACCTTTGTCATGTCGTAGAGAGTGGGTAGAGGTGACCTCCACTCTCCAGGTGAGGATCTCAGCCAGTCCTGAGTCCTGAGCCCTGAGTCCTGATCTCCCAGGCATGTCTGGGATGATACTTTCCCCTAACCGGAACAGCTCCATACTCAGGTTTCTTGGAGGATCATATTTTAAAAAGAGGTCCTGTTGTTAAAAAGTAAAAACAAAAAAACAAAAAAACAAAAAAAAACCCCCAACATTTGGGAATCACTGCTTTTGGGGACAGGACTTTGATGTCTGTGAAGAACATTATTAAATCCCTTTTCTTTTTTTTTGTCTTTCTTGAGTTGCATAATCTCAGGTTTTTCCCTCTATATAATTACATTTTTTAATCTGTGAGATGTCCTCACAGCAGTTATCCTGTGAACAGTTGTCTTGTCCTTTCTAAACTGTTATCATCGAGCAAGACACGACATAGCATTTTAGTGATTCTATGATGCATTTTTTTAATAACAGATTTTAACATTTAACAGATTTAACATTTCTGAAACTGGGATGTACTTTCCAAATCAGTGGCATTTTGCGATTGCTTTCAGCCAGGAGACCTGGTTGTCATTGCCTTAACTAATTCATCTCATTTTTCTTTTTCTTTTTCTAAGTGCCCAAGAGTGATGCATTATAAAAATGTATGTCCGAATATGTCTAAAAGGGCTCTTTCAATAAAAATAAAAGGAACTTTCTAAGTAATGAGAAACCATGTCATAGTTTAATTGGCCACATTTTGCTTTCTTAGTGCTTGATAAAATGATGGACGCATCTTAGAACTGAGGGATTCCTGGTTTCACAGAAACACAGTATATTCTTGCGTTAAGTTTGGGTCTAAGCCCCCCGGCCAGTGTGGTGCCCTGCATACGTGTAGCAGCTTCTCGGCAACAGTTTGATCAGAAGAGACACCGTGGAAGATGGTGCAGGGTCCTGTGTGTTGGACACTCCTTGTGTCTTCTAGCCCCCCACCCCCATTACGATAGAAAAGGCTGGTGCCACCCGCATTACGGTAGAAAAGGCTGGTGGTCCGCAGTGACCTCTTGATGACTTTTTTCTCTACTCTCAGCTCATAACTGTCGTCCATCTTCTGTTTGATGTACTTGCAGTCTGATACAGGCTTTGTAACTTCTTTCTTTTCTCGAGTTCCTCATACAGTGTGTTCTTACCAGCCATGCGTCCTCTCCTAGATGTTTCTCATTAAGAGAGCAAATGTTTGTCTTATGGGCAGGAATTGCAGGCAGCTTCTGTGTCTTTCCTGTAGGCCTAGAGGGGAGTGAAGATGAAGGGAGCAGCGTTGTGAATTTGATGTCCTGTCCGTGTCAGATAGCCATGTACAGATCGTAGGCAGATAGAACAAAGAGCTTTAAGTATGGGCCACGCTGGTGAAGATACAGTGCAAAGCTGTAGTAATCAAAACAGTATGGCACTGTCACAAAAAAGATCTTTGGAACAGAATAGAGAGCTCAGGAATAAATCCGTGCTTTTATGGTCAATCTGCGACGAAAGGGGGAAGAACATACAATAGGGAAAATGAGTCTCTTCAGCCAATGGTGCTGGGAAAACTGGCCGGCCACATGCCAGAGTATGAAAGTCTACTTTGTTACACCATACGCAAAAGTAAACTAAAAATAGATTAAAAACCTAAGTGTGAGGCCTGAAACCACAAAACTCTGAGAAGAGAACAGAGGCAACGATTTCTTTGGCATCAGCCGTAGCAACGTTTTTCTAGAACTGTCTTCTCAGGCAAGCCAAACAACAGAAAAAATAAACTACTGGGGCTACACCAGAATAAAAATCTTCTGCACAGCAAAGGAAACAATAAACAAACCAGAAAGACAACCTACTGAATGGGAGAAGATACTTGCAAATGATTATTATCTGGTAAGGGGTGAACACTCGAAATGTATAAAGAACTCACAGAACTCAACACCAAAAAAACCCCAGTCTGATTAAAAAAATACCCGTTGGGATGAGCACTGGATGTTGTATGGAAACCAATTTGACCATCAATTTCATATTAAAAAAAATAATAAAAAAATAGGCAGAGAACCTAAAGACCTTTCTCCAAAGAAGACACACAGATGGCCAATAGACACATGAAAAGATGCTCAATATCATTAATCATCAGGGAAATGCAAATTAAAACCACAATGAGATGTCCCCTCACACCTGTCAGAACAGCTAGAAGGAAAAGAAATAACAATTGTTGGCAAGGATGTGGAGAAAAAGGAAACTGCATGCACTGTTGGTGGGAATGCAAACTGGGGCAGCCACTGTAGAAGACAGTATAGAGAGTCCTCAAAAAATTAACAGTAGAAATACCATACGATCCAGGAATACCATATGACCCTGCTAATTGGTATTTCCCCAAGGAAAAAGAAAACACTTTGAAAGCATACATGCACCCCTTTGTTAATTGCAGCATTATTTACAGTAGCCAAACTATGGAAGCAACCCAAGTGTCAATTGGTAGATGAATGGATAATGAAGATGTGGGGAGTAAACACACACACACACACACACACACACACACACACACACACACACAGGAATATTACTCAACCCTATAAAGTATGAGGTCTTGCCATTCGCAACAACATGGATGAACATAGACAATATTATGCTAAGTGAAATAAGTCAGAGAAAGACAAATATATGATTTCACTGCTTTGCGGAATCTAAAAAAACCACATAAATGAATAAACAAAAAGCAGAATCAGACCTATAAATACAGAGAACAAACTGATGGTTGCCAGGGGTGTGGGGGATGGGCAGAATGGGTGAAGGAGAGTGGCAGGTATAGGCTTGCGGTTATGGAATGAATAAGTCATGGGAATAAAAAGCACAGATAGTGTAAAGAATATCGTCAGCGGTATTGTAATAGTGTCATATGGCGAACGGCATAGGATAATGTAGAGACTTAGTCAAATCACTGTGTTGTGCACCTGAAACTAACGTAACATTGTCAATTATAGTAAATAGAAAAATTGGTGAAGCACATAACCATGTGAAAGTAGTCTTCATTATTTTGAAGGAAAAAAAAAGCCATTTCCAGTTGTAACTGTCTCCTCAGGAGGCACAGTGCTCCCTCCTGTCTGGATAGCTAAACATCTGGGCCCTCTGGATTCATAATGCAGGAAGAGCGATGTGCGAGCACATAATTGGGCAGGAGCAGTGTAGGAGCTTTATATGGGGAGCGAGAGAATGCTCTGGATCCCAGGGGAGGATCTTGTGTTCATTGCAGGGAGAGGAGTCTCGCAGAAGTAGTAACCTTTGAATGTGGCCTTGAGAGGGAGTTGCCATGAGGAGAAGGTGAGTACTTGGATGCACCTGGACCAGAGACCATGGAGAAGTGTAGGCAGGGAGTCTGGAGGGGGAGCCAGATCCTGCAGGCTTTATACTGTGGTGGTTTCATATTTGCTTGACTTCGCACATAATTTATGCTTTTCAAAATCAGATGGTATCCTCTAGTTAAAGAAAAAAAAGATCGTTTAGAGCCTCTAGCTGCAGGGACTGTGTGCACTGAGAAGGTAGACTGCTCAGATAGAGGTTGGGCCTTGGAGAGAATCAGGGTTATGGGATAATACTGGAAACTTGGAGACTGGTCGAGGGCTGGAATCTCCATCAGCAAGGCTTTTGAAAGTGGGGAAGGAGACAGAAGACACAAAGGTCGGTTTCAGAGGTTTGATCTAAGGAGTTCCAACACCACATTCAGGTCAGAGAGCAGGGCAGAGTGGTTTTAATCCTGGGGTCCAGCTGCAAGTTTCCCGGCTCTGGACAGGCCAAGTGGTGGGGAAAGCCAGATAGCGATGGCTTACAACAAAGGAGCTGTCACAGCAGCTGGGCACTGCTTCCCTGGTGGGGGGCCTGCCTTTTCCTTGGCCTTGGGAGGCAGCTGTGTTGAGTAGGGGCTGGAGACTCAGGCAGGCTGCGTTGGATTAAGCTAAATGGCTTCCTATGCAGCCTTCAGGGCCTCGCATGCTAAGGCAGTCTGGATCTGTGTAACAAATGTGGGTTCTTAAGAATGTGAACCATCGGAAGTACCCAGTGGCTTGGATCCGAGTGCCGCCTTGCTGGCTGAGCGGGATGGAAGGCGTTCTTCTTTCCCCTTCTGCCCTTTTCCAAAGAGTAGAAGTTGCTTTTAAATGTGTCTTAAGTATGGATTTGAATGAATCAGCCTGTGGATTTTGCTGTAACTCTAATCTCACCTCACTTTATTTCAGTGGTTTATGTTTTGGCCTACTTGAGTAAGTCATTTTGATACCAAGTAATATAGGCAAACTGTATTTTATTGGGGAAAAAATCTTTATTCATAGCAGATTTTCCAATATGTGCCAAAATATCGCTGTCGTGATGTTTTATGTGTCTGTTCCAAAACAAACAATTAAAGAGCAATTTCAGTGGCAAATGTTAACAATAAAAATGGGATTAGCAATGCGCTAGTTTGACAATTATATTGTTTTAGCAATCTTGAGGATAGCAGCTGAAGCAAGCTTGAGTAAATCTTTCAAGTCAATGGTATCTTTAGGAAAGAGTCTCTTTATGGACCCTTGGAGCCGCGAGGATTTAATCATGGAGACACCAGTGTAGTATAGACTGGCAACCACATCACTTTTAAGAAATGTTTTCAGTCCTGCGCATTCATCAGGCTTTTAAAATTACTTGGCTCTTTTCTACTTGCAACCCACCTGATGTGAATTGGTTCTTTCAGGGTATGTTAAAGTGACAGGTTCCTTATGAGGTTAAGACTCTGCACACTTGTGTCCAATATGCTGTTAATACGATTCTGCTGTGCACATGGGCATGAATTTCTAAAGTAGAAAACAAGATTTGATTAAAATTTCAAAATGCTTGACTTAGGAAGGTACTTTCAAAGTTACACAAAGAGTGCTTACTGGATGTAGGAGATAAATCTGTTTCTTCAAACTTGCATGGGTCCCTATTCAGGGTTTCTATAGATTGCAGAATGGAACTCTAAAACCAGCTGTTGTATACGAGATGACTTTACACACTGCTCATGCACTGTCATAAAAGTATGTACTTGGTTGTGTTTTTGTGTGTGTGTGAAGGGGAGGAAATGGATATGCACGGATCTGTTCTTGGTAGCTTGTGTCATCAATTTGTATTTGCAAAATAGCCCTCTAGGGCAAGGGTGTAATCTCTCGGCCCTGGATTGAATGAAGAGAAGTTGTCCATATACCAACTGAACACTCTAATCAGATCAGTATCCTGATAGCCGGTTAGCCAGAATAAATGGGTGGAAGCTAAGGAAAATAAACTTATATCAGCAAACTTGGCTTGAAGTGTCACTGGTTTCTGCATAAGTAGCCCAACTGGTTTGAAAGAAGATGGACTTTATTAAGATAAATACCACATATTGTGTCCACTGGAAAAAAAATGGTAAAATAGAGCTTAGGATATCTTTGGCCAATCATAGGGCACACATTGGGAGTGTGTTACATATGGCTTCTCCAGAGCCAGTGGAATCCCGAGTTTTATTATCATCCCATGTCTAGTTAGTTCTGCTCCAGATCCTGGGCCCCACTTTGAGGAAATAGTATTCCTTCTTCCTTCTCTCTAAGGAAACAGTGTAGTTAAAGAGCACAGAAGTAGACAAGTGATCTGTACTTCCCAGGAGTGTAGCTTTTGCATTTTTTGGTTTTTACTCTTGGTTGGTTGTGGAATTAGACTTGTAAAGAAATGAGTGAAACCTCAGTAAAAATGAGCAGCAGACAAGTGAAGGGAGTCCGGTACAGTGGGATGAGGGAGGAGCAGAGAAACCAAACCACCGGATTAAATTTTAAAGAAGCGAAAAGATAGTATTCTACTGAAGAGACAGTTTTCTTGTCTGGATGTCTGTGAATCTTGGGTGTTATGGGAGTCCCTGCCTTCACTCATCTCAGTGCCTGTGTGTTGATTACATTTCCCCCAGAGACCTGCACTTCTCACAGGGGAGCTAGTAGCCACATAGGGCCTGCTGAGCCCTGAAACGTAGCTAGTTTGAATAGAAATGTGCTCTAAGTGTCAAATATCATATTAAAAAAAAAGTGTTAAGTAGCTGATTAATTTTCTAATATGATATGTTAAAATAATAGTTTGGATATATTGGGCTAAGTGAAATATTATTAGTTTCATGTATCTCTTTTTATTTGTTTATGGCAGCTTCCAGAGCATTTAAAACGTGTGGTTTGCATTCTATTTCTGTCGGTTAGTACCGTGGTAGGTGATTTCCTAAGTCTCATATCCTCAGTTACGTTGTGAGTTTCACTTAGGGAAGAAACCATGCTGGATACAACCTCATTTGCTCCCAGCACGTTGCCCTCCCGCTTTTTGCCTTTCAGTATGTGTTGATTCATTCATGAACACGTGAGAGAGGTGAGGCAGGGCTGTTACACTTAGATCCATCCATCCTAGACTGTGGTCACCAGCCGATCTTTCTCCCCTTGGTGATGGGTGGGAAGATGAAATAGAAAGACGAGCTAGTGTTCTCCAAGGTGATATACTTGCAAAAGGTAGTTCGGCCATGGCTGGTGACACCATTTGATTTTACTTCTGACTCGGGACTGTCTGGAGATGCCCAGTCATTGGCCATTGGCCACCTCTGGGTTCAGGTTGGTGTTAAAAAATAAAATGCCTACTGTGGTCATCAGGCATTGCCTAGTCCCCTGACTCCAAAAGTCTTGTGTTTAGGCCCCTTGGGTAGATGGGAACGGAGTAGAATAATTTGTGGTAAATGTAAAGAATTCCTGGAGGGCCTAGTGTAAAATCAGTGATCGCCCATTCTCAGGATGTAACCTCTGAATGTTACTTCTGCATAAACTTCTCCAGTAATGTAGGATTCAATAGTTTCTTTGTGATCAAAACGGTTGAGAATACCCACTTTTAAAGAAAGTGGAAATGTCAGCAGAAAGTTACTAGTTTCGATTAAAGCCACAAACATCTATTAGCATTTGCTTTTGATGCTCTTGGCGTTTGTTTTCTTGGATGAGCAAAAAAAGCAGAATTTATGCGCTTACCCAGAGCTGCAAAGGATTTTCAGACTGAGCCAGGAAATCTGACGGACTAAAGCAGTTTACAGATTTATGGGAAAAGGAGAGCTTTTTAAATAGCACTAGCAAGTGAAATTGCATTTTGGATTTATTAGAGGTACCAAATTGGAGAAAGACTGTGATGAGAAGCCAGTGAGGGCAAATTATTACATAGGATTTTTAGGTTCATTTTTTTCTGGTAACAAAATCAGCACCTACTTGTAAAGCATCCAAACAGCACAGCAGTATCTAACGTAGAATGTGAAGATCTTCCATAATATCATACCGCACAGCTTAAATCATATTTCTGTATTATTTCTACACATGTGTTATATCTCTTTCTTTAAAAAAGTTTATTTATTTTGGGGTGCCTGGGTGACTCAGGCAGTTGAGCGTCCGACTTGTGCTCAGGTCATGATCTTGCGGTTTGTGGGTTCGAGCCCCGTGTCCAGCTCTGTGCTGACTGCTCAGAGTCTGGAGCCTGTTTCGCATTCTGTGTCTCCTTCTCTCTCTGCCCCTCCCCAGCTTGCACTCTGTCTCTCTCAAAAATAAGTACACATATTTTTGAGAGAGAGAGAGCATGAGCTGGGGAGTAGCAGAGAGAGAGGGAGACAGAGAATCTGCACTGTCAACGTGGTAGCCTGGCAGCACATGGGCTCAAACCCACGAACTGTGAAGTGATGACCCGAGCCAAAATCAAGAGTCAGATGCTTAGCTGATTAAGCCACCCAGGCGCCTCTCTGTCTTTGTTGTTTTAATAAAAAGCGGAACAAACTAAATATTTTATTTTGTATCTGCCTTAGTGTATAATGTCCATGCCAGCGCGGTGTGTGTGTGTGTGTGTGTGTGTGTGTGTGTGTATTTGTGTGTGTGTCCGCATGCACATGGGTACTATTTATTCTATTTCATGGCCATATAATATTTCATTGTAGTGGCATAATTTATCTAGCCAGTCCCCACTGACGGACACTTACAATTTTTCCCTTCCCTTTTTTGCTAACATAAACAACACTGAACAAAATAACTTTGCACATCTGTGAGTTTTTGTAAGTTCTTTAAAGTTGAACCGTTATGCCAAAGTATATGTATCTTTGTGTTTTAATATTCCTCTCAAAAATGTTAAAAAAATTTTGTTAATGTTTATCTATCTTTGAGAGAGAGAGAGAGATAGGGAGATAGAGTGTGAGCAGGGGGGAGGAGCAGAGAGGGAGACACAGAATCTGAAGCAGGATCCAAGGCTCCAAGCTGTCAGCACAGAACCCGACGTGGGGCTTGACCCCACGAGCTGTGAGATCATGACCTGAGCCGAAGTCGGCGCTCAACCGACTGAGCCACCCAGGCGCCCCTCAGAAATGTTCATATAAAATTTTTTACACACTACCACCTGTGACACACTCACACTGAGTATTATTATCAGTTGTTTATGTTTTGACCTGTTTGCTTTTAAGTATATATGTGTCTTCAGTGTTTTACAGCATGCTTGGGCAAGGACTTCCCTCAACAAATTTATATAATGTCAATCTGCATTTTATTCTGTACAGTTGTAGTGTCATGATTTAAATCTTTGCTCTGAAATAACTTTGTTGTAAGGAATGGGTACAAATCCAGCTTTTCTCTTCCCTACTCCCCTTTCTCCATCACTGAGTGGTTGTTGCGACAGTGTTTGTTGATGCAGTTCGTCATTATGGTGACTTGAAATATTATATTCATCATTCATTCACTGGATCTCCACATACTGTCTGTTGTCTGTATTGGCATATTATAAGCTGTATATATTTAACATAGGTAATTTGGTGAGGTTTTGCATATGTCTGTTCAATCAAGGTAATGAACATATCCGTTATCCCCTAAAAGTTCCTGCTCTTGTGTGTAATCCATTCCTCCTCTATAGCCCCTTCCTGTCCCAGGCAACTATTAATTTGCTTTCAATCACTGTAGATTTGTTTTCACATGATAGTTGGCATATGGAATTTTATGTAAATGAGTAATAAGGTATGGACTTTTTTTTTTTTTTTTTTTTTTTTTTTTTTATGGACTCCTGGCTTCTTCCACTCAGCGGATGTATTTTGAGTTCATAGTAGGTGCTGTTGTCTGTATCTAACCCTAACCCTAACCCTAACCCTAACCCTAACCCTAACAACTGTAGGTTCATTTGTTTTTATTGCCAGAACTGTCCATTGTGTGGATATGCCACGGTTTACTTATCTGTTCATCTGTCGATGGTCGTTTGGGCCGTTTCCACTTTGGGGCTGTTACGCATAACGCTGTGAACATTTGTGTATAAACTTTTGTGTGGACCTACTTTACTTTTCACTAAATGCCTAGGAATGGAATGGGTGGCATGTAGAATAAGTGTATGTTTAACCTTTTAAGAAACTGCAAAACTATCTTGGAACGTGGCTCTATTATTTTAGATCCCCATTAACTGTGGATGAGAGTTTCAGTTATTCCACAATTTCATTAACACTTGGTATGATTAATCTTTTTCGTTTTAGACATTCTAATGGATTTATAGTAGCACAACAGTGTGGCTTAATTTGTATTTCCCTAATTACTACTATTGTTGGGCCCATATGCCATCTGTGTATGTCTATGTATCTTTTATATATAGAAGGTATCTATATAAATCTCCTGCCCATTTTTTATTGTTTGTTTCCTTGTTATTGAGTCGTAAGAGTTCTTTTTTATGTCTCCCTACCAGTACTTTGTCAGATGTATATTCTGAATATTTCTATGGCAGTGTGTGGTTTGTTTTTTTATTTCCGTAGTAGTGTTCTGAATACTAAGGTTTCTGAAGTCTGAAAGTTTTCAATTTTGATAAAGTCCAAATATATATTTTTTAATACTAGATACTTTTTGTATCCTACTCAAGAAATACTTGCCAAAACCAAGTTCACAAAATTTACTCCTGTGTTTTCTTTTCGAGGCATAATAGTTTTAGTTCTTACACTGAGATCTGAAATATATTTGCGTATATGGTGTGAAGGGAGAGTTGGGGTTTATTTTCTTTCTTGAGGGTATTCAGTTGTTCCAGCACTGTTCCCTGAAAAAATTATCCTTTCTGTGTTGAATTACTTTGACACCTTTGGTCAAAAATTAATTGATCGTTTATGTGTGAGTTTATTTCTGGACTCTGTCTTCTGCTCTGTTGTTTTACATGTGTAGGTCCTCTGCGTTTTCATATAGGTTTTAGTATACGCTTGTCAATTTCTCTTCCAGAATGTCTGTTGGAATATTTATGGGGATTTTGTGGACTCTATTCATGATTTGGGGGGTGAAATGACATCTGAATAACACTGTGTCTTTTGATCCATTAGCTTGGTATATCTCCATTTATTTGGATGTTCTTTGATATCTTGTCAGCATTGCTTTGTAGTTTTCATTGCATAGGAAGGGTGTATGCACAACTTTCTCCATTTAAGTATTTAATATTATTGATGCTGTTGTAAGTGGCATTCCTTAACTTCGGTTTCTGATTGTTCATTGCTAGCATATAAAAGTACAATTGATTTCTGTGTACCAAACTTGTATCCTGCAACCTAGCCAAACTTACTTTTTGTTTCTAATAGCTTTATTAATAGAATCTTTAGAAATTTTCTACATAGATGATCATAACCTCTGTAAATAAAACTGTTACTTTTTCTTTTACCATCTACATGCCTTTTGTTTTCCTTCCCTTTTTGCACCGGCTCAGACCTCCAGTGCAGTGCTGTATAGAGTGGTGAAGGCAGACATCCTAGACTCTTTCCAGATCCTAGAGAGAGAGGATCGTCTCTGATATGGGCTGTACATTTTTGTAGAGTCCTTTAGCAGGCTGAGAAGTTTCCTTTCATTCCTAGTATGCCAAGGTGTCACTGTGATGGATTTGTTCCCCCATGTCTATTGAAATGATCATAGAGTTCTTTAAAAAAAGTTTCATTGTAAACTTACTGATTGCTTGCTGCTTGGAGCTAAACCGCATGTGAGTATGCTCTATTATTTCTTTTATATAATGTTGGATTTGATTTAGTGAAAATTTTAAGAATTTTTGTGATTATGTGCATGGAGGATACTGATCTGAAATTTTCTTGTAATCATTTTCTGATTTTGATTTTCTGATTTTCTGATTTTCTGATTTCTGATCAGAAATGTTGGACCCAAGGAATGAAGTGGAACATGTTCTCTTCAGGTTTTTTTGGAATAGATTTTATTTTACTTTATTTTTTTAGAATTGGTGCTATACTCTCCTTAAATGTTTTGTAAAAATCACCAGTGAAACCATTTGGGCCTAGAGTTATCTTTGTGACATGGGTATAAAGTATCAATTTGTTTTCACTAATGGACATAGCGTTATTCAGTTTATTTCTTTTTGATATCTTTCAAGAAATTTGTATATTTCATTTAAGTTGTCACATTTTTTGGCATGAAGTTGTTTATGATATTCTCTTTTTTAGTGTCTAAAAATCTATGGCAATGCCTCCTTACCATTTCTGATATTGCTTATTTGAATAGCAATGAGAAATTTAATTCTTCTATTTTATTATTATTATTTTTAACTTTTAAAATTTATTTTTGAGAGACAGAGACAGACCACGAGCAGAGGAGGGGCAGAGAGAGAGGGAGACACAGAATCCAAAGCAGATTCCAGGCTCTGAGCCGATGTGGGGCTCGAACTCATGAACCATGAGATCATGACCTGAACCAAAGTCAGACGCTTAACTGACTGAGCCACCCAGGCGCCCCTGAATTCTTTTTTAAATGTTTTTTGTTTGTTTGTTTTGTTTTTGAGAGAGAGTGTGCATGAATGAGTAGAGGAGAGACAGAGAAAGAAGGACAGAGAATCCTAAGCAAGCTCCATGCTGTCAGCACAGAGCCAGATGTGGGGCTCTGTCTTATGAACCATGAGATTATGACCTGAGCCAAAATTCAGAATCAGGTGCTTAACCAACCGAGCCACCCAGGTGCTTCAATTATTATTATTATTTTTTTGTTAAGTTGATTTATTTATTTTGAGAGAGAATGTGAGAGCAAGGGAGGGGCAGAGAGAGAAGAGAATCCCAAGCAGTCTCTGTGCTGTCAGTGTGCAGCCCAGTGCAGGGCTGAATCCCATGACCCGCCAAGACCATGACCTGAGCTGAAATCAAGAGTTGGACACCCAACCAACTGAGCCACCCAGGCACCCCTCTTTTTTTTCTTAATTCACTTGACTGAAGTTTTAATTACTTTGCTTGCTCAAAGAACTAGCTTTCAGTTTTATTGATTTTCTTTCTTTTTTCTTTTTTTCTATTTCATTAATTTCTGCTTTTATATCCTCCTGTTTCTTTTGGGTTTTATTTTTTTGCTCTTAATGCTAATTTTTAAAGGTAGAGGCTGAGGTCAATGATTTGTGACCTACCTTTCTTTCTTTCTTTCTTTCCTTCCTTCCTTCCTTTTTCCTTCTTTCTTTCTTTCTTTCTTTCTTTCTTTCTTTCTTTCTTTCTTTCGAAAGAGCTAGAGAGAGCAAGGGATAGACAGGGGGGAGAGGGGGAGAGAGAAAATATTAAGCAGGCTCCATGGACAGTGTGGAGCCTGACATGGGGCTCAGTTTTACGAGCGTGAGATCATGACCCAAGCTGAAATCAAGTGTTGTTGCTTAACTGACTGAGCCACCCAGGCACCCCTCTGTTTTTCTAATATAATCATTTGGTACTATAAATTTCCTTCTAAGCACTGCCATAGTTCCATTCCACAAATTTTGATATGTTTTGTTTCCATTTTCATTTAGTTTTATGTAATTTCTAATTTCCTTTGTGATTTCTTCTTTGATTCATGGGTTATTTAGAAGTGTCTTATATAGCTTGCCAGTATTTTAGGCCTACTAAATATATTCTTTATTGATTTCAATTTAATTAGATTGTAGTTAGAGAACATACATTGTATGATTTGCATGCTATATAATTTCTTCACACTTGTTTTATGACCCAGTATATGGTCTATTTTGGTAAATGGTCCTTGAACACTTGTAAAGAATGTGTATTCTGCTTTTGTTGGTTGGAATGTTCTATGAATGTCAGTTAGGTCAAGTTTGTTGTTCGTGTTGTTCAGTCTTTTATATCTTTACTGGTTTTCTGGATACTCGTCTGTTACTTGTTGAGAGAGAAGTAAGAGAGTGTCTTGTGGCTTTAGTTAGTTGATTTTGGTTATATAAGTTCTGTTTTCTGTTTTGAAGCTTTGTTGTTCTATGTAAAAATTAAATTTAGGATTATATGTTGTCTTGAGGAATGGAACTCTTTATCATTATGAGGTGCCCCTCTTTTTGCCTGGAATCTACTTTTAGCCTGAAATCTACTTTGTCTGATGTTACCATTACGACCACAGCTTTCCATAATTAGTGTTAGTAAAGGATGTATCCTTTTCCTTTGCTTAACTTTTAAGCTGTCTATGCCTCTACATTCAAAGACATTTTCTTGAAGACAGATGTAGTTGGGGCTTGCCTTTTTATCCAATCCAATAATATTAGTTTTCTATTTGAGGTGTTTAGAACATTTTCATTAAATGTAATTATCATTGTTAGTATATTTAAATCTATGATCTTACTACCAGTTTTCTATTGTTCCTTCTGTTCTTTCTCTCTTCTTTCTGTCTTTTTGAGCCATCTTTTGGATCAGTTGAGTGTTGTCCTTTTTAGCGATTGGTGTAGGGTTTACAGTACGCATCTTTGGGGGCACCTGGGTGGCTCAGTTGGTTGAGTGTCCAACTCTTGATCTCAGCTCAAGTGAGGATCTCATGGTTCAAGAGTTCTGCACTGACAGTGCAGAGCCTGCTTGGAATTCTCCCTCTCTCCCTCTCCCTCTCCCTCTCCCTCTCCCTCCCCCTCCCCCTCCCCCTCCCCCCCCCCCATCTCTGCCCCTACCCCACTCATGCTGTCTCTCAAAATAAATAAGTGAACTTTAAAAAAAAAGGAAGTTAAAACAACTTTAAAAAATTGTTAAAAAAAAATACACATCTTTGTGTGACCCACTGTTACCTGTCATAACTGTCATATAAGTTATTACCTTACATAATGGTTACCTGCAAATATACTGCTAGACAAAGTAGCCAAGAGTTGATTGGACACAAAAGATCACAGGTCAAATAGAAAAATTCTCACATCGCACAATTCGCTGAATCAATTAAGCACACACAGTTGAGAAGCAAGGATTAAGGGAAATTAACACGTTTTAAGGAGGGTGCAGGCAAGCTGGCATGCACAGGCCCCAAATCCTGGGGGACGGGGTAGTCGTCTCTCACCCCTGCCTGCTGCATCAGCCCTCCTCAGTGTTGAAACGTGAGGAAGAGGGCCCACCAACAGAAAATGTCTCAGGCCAGCAATATGTATTTGCTGTCTGCGAGAGACACTGAGACGTGCGCAGGTGGCCCTGGCTGCAGCTTCGACCGTGTGCTTGCTGAACATCCGTGGATTTTATGTGTTTCTTCGGCAAAGAACACGCCGGACCTGAACAGATGTCATCAGCGTGTGGCTTAACTCTGTCTGCATGTTATACTGAATATTTGGTGCTTCGTGGTTTTAGATTTAGTTTAATATTTAGTATATCACGAATGTTTAGGGTCTGGGGTCTCGTGCATGTTTAATGACTTGTGAATCCTTTGGTCCTCTCCTCCATCTCCATTCATGCTCAGCACGCTTCTGTTCTACACGTCCGTGTCATCGACTTGAAGCGTCCCTTTTTTTCTTCCTTGTTTCTGCGTCAGAATGAAATACTCTCAAGTCATAGAGAAACGTACTTTATGTCACCTGATGTCTTATGTGAGGCCCTCACAGCAGCGTTCTTCTCTTCTTAGTGACTTCCCATTCCATCTGTCATAAGATTGAACTCCTGCAGAGCCCTCTGTGGCATGTGGTGATTACCTCCCCGGCCACATGCCTTACTTCTCTTTCCCTTCCTGTGCTTTGACCGTCCTGACCTCTCCATTCACTGAATAGGCTGTGCTTAGGGCTGCTTTTCTCCTACCTCAGGACCTTTGCTTCTCCTAGTCTCTCCCAGAATGTTCTTCTCCCATCTCTTCGCATGGCAGAGTTCATTCCATCCTGCAGATTCCAGAGATAATTGTTTTTCCTCTTGTCTGAAATAGTCTGTGAGAATAAGGGGCGGTAGCTGTGTCTCTAGCTTCACCTACCATCTGCCAGGAAGTAGCCTTAGGTAGTAAGTAGCCCCACATTAAATATCTGTTGGATAGGTGGGGGTAGAGCGCATTATCATTCTCAGTGCACTGCTGGGCTTAACATGCAAACGATTTTTTTAAGATTTTTGTACAAGTATGTATCAACAAAATTGGTCCGTGGTTTCTGTGTTGAATCCATGACTGTGTTTTTTTTCTTTTTAACTTTGTGTTTTGAAATATTTCTGGTTTCACCAATAATTGCAAAAGTAGGACAGAGAGGTCCTGTGTTCCTCGTGTAGTTTCCCACCGTGGTTCTGTCTTCTGTAACTCTAGTACGGTATCATGACCAGAAAGTCTACATTGGAACTGCAGAGTTCGCTTGATGTGCATTTGGTGACATTTGTTTTATGGATCAGGATGGGGCCTGCCTTGGTTTAGTTTCTGTGGACCTTTGAAAGGAATGTTTATTCTCGCATTTCTTGGAGTGGATGAGATCCTGTTGGCTGATGGTGGTGTTGAGTCCTTCCGTATCCTTGCTGGTTTCCTGTCTAGTTATTCTGTCAACTGTGGAGAGATGGGCGTGGAAGTCTTCAGCTGTAATTGTGGCTCGGTGACTTCTCCTTATCTCCCACTTGGTTCTTCGGTGTTTTGCAGCTGTGTTGTTTCATATTCATACAAACCAAGGATGTTCATATCTTGTTGATGATTGGCACGATTATGTAATCTTATCATTATTTATTATTTATTTGTGGTTATTGTATTTTTAGCTAATGTCTGTGTTCCTTCTAATTTTCTTTCCTCTGTAGTCTGTTTTTTCTAATATCAGTACAGCCACACCTGCTTTCTTTTGATTCATGTTTGCATGGCATATCTTTTTCCATCCTCTTACTGTTGAAGCCACCTTTATCTCTATATTTTATTTTATTTTTATTTTTATTTATTTTTTTTAACATTTATTTATTTTTGAGACAGAGAGAGACAGAGCATGAACGGGGGAGGGGCAGAGAGAGAGGGAGACACAGAATCGGAAGCAGGCTCCAGGCTCTGGGCCATCAGCCCAGAGCCTGACGCGGGGCTCGAACTCACGGACCGTGAGATCGTGACCTGAGCTGAAGTCGGACGCTTAACTGACTGAGCCACACGGGCGCCCTTATCTCTATATTTTAAATGAGTTACTTGTAGACAGCATATATTTGGGTCCTTTCTCTCCCCCCCCCCCCCACCTTAATCCACTCTGCAAGTCTGGCTTTTCAGTGATGTATTTATATGTTATGTATTTAATATAATTATTGATACGTTATGTTAGTAAGTTTGCCATTTTATTTCTAGTTTCCCCCTTTTTTTGTTGTTGATCCTCTGTTTTCTTTTTCCTGCCATTCTGTGGATTACTTGGACATTTTCTTAGAATTCCATTTTGATTTGTCTATAGCATTTTTGAGTGTATCTCTTTGTTACAGGTTTGTTAGTTGTTATTCTTGGTATCATAATTTATAAACATGCACATAAGTTATAATGATCTTCTAATACTGTCCTATTTTTTGCCAGTTAGAATAAAGCATGGAAACTTTATCTCCCTTCACAGGAAGTTCTTTTGTTTATAAAATTCAGCTCTGAAGCTGTCAGGTCATGTTTTTTTGTTTTTTGTTTTTTGTTTTTTTTCTTTTTCTAAGTTTTTGTTTGAATTCCATTTAGTTAACATACGTAATATTAGTTTGCGGAATACAACGTAGTGATTCATCACATATATATAACACCCACTGCTCATCACAAGTACCGTTCTTAACACCCATCACCCATTTAGCCCATCCTCCTGCCCACCTCGCCTCCAGCAACCCTCGGTTTGTTCTCTGTGGTTAAGAGTCTGTTTTATGGTTTGCCTGTCCTTTTTTTTTCTATATTCATCTGTTTCGTTTTTTAAATTGAACATAGGAGTGAAGTCATATGGTATTTGTCTTTCTCAGATGGACTTATTTCACTAAGAATTTAGTGAATTTACTACTATATATACCACAACTTCTTTTTTTTTTTTTTTTATTGTCAAATTGGTTTCCATACAACACCCAGTGCTCATCCCAACAGGTGCCCTCCTCAGTGCCCATCACCCACTTTCCCCTCCCTCCTACCCCCCATCAACCCTCATTTGATTCTCAGTTTTTAAGAGTCTCTTATGCTTTGGCTGTCTCCCTCTCTAACTTTTTTTTTTTCTTCCCCTCCCCCTTGGTCTTCTGTTAAGTTTCTCAGGATCCACATAAGAGTGAAAACATATGGTATCTGTCTTTCTCGGTATGACTAATTTCACTTAGCATAACACTCTCCAGTTCCATCCACGTTGCTACAAAAGACCATAATTCATTCTTTCTCATTGCCACGTAGTATTCCATTGTGTATATAAACCACAACCTCTTTATCCATTCATCAGTTGGTGGATCTTTCCTTAGTTTGCCTATTGTTGATAATGCTGCTGTAAACATCGGGGTGCATATGCCCCTTCCAAAGCTGTATCCTTTGGGTAAATACCTAGTGGTGTAATTGCTAGCTCAAAGTAGTTCTATTTTTAACTTTTTGAGGACCTTCCATACTGTTTTCCAGAGGGTCCACACCCCTTGGCAATCCCACCAACAGTGTAAGAAGTTTCCTTTTTCTCTACATGCTCGCCAACATCTCTTTCCGGTGTTGTTGATTTTAGCCATTCTGACAGGTGTGAGGTGGTATCTCATTGTAGTTTTGATTTGTATTTTCCTGATGGTGAGTGTCGTTGAGGATTTTTTCATGTGTATGTTGGCCATCTGGATGTCTTCTTTGGAAAAAATGTTCATGTTTTCTGTCCATTTCTTAACTGAATTAATTTGTTTTTCAGTGTTGAGTTTGATAACTTCTTTATAGATTTTGGATACTAACCCTTTAGCAGATATGTCATTTGGAAATGTCTTCTCCTGTTCCAACGTCGCCTTTTAGTTTTGTTGATTGTTTCCTCCGCTGTGCAGAAGCTTTTTATCTTAATGAGGTCCCAGTAGTTCATTTTTGCTTTAGTTTCCCTTGTCTCTAGAGATGTATCTAGTAAGAAGTTGCTGTGGCCAATATCAAAGAGGTTGCCGCCTGTGTTCTCCTTTAGGATTTTGATGGTTTCCTGTCTGACATTTAGGTCTTTCATCAATTTTGAATTTATTTTTGTGTATAGTGTTAAGAAAGTGGTCCAGTTTCATTTTTCTCTGTGTCACCATTCAGTTTTCCCAACACCGTTTGTTGACGAGACTGTCTTTTTTCCACTGGTTATTCTTTCCTACTTTGTCAAAGATTGGCTGACCATATAGTTGTGGGTGCATTTCTGGGTTTTCTGTTCTGTTCTTTTGATCTATGTGTTTGTTTTTGTTCCAGAACCAGACTGTCTTGATCACTACAGCTTTGTAATATAACTTGAAATCCAGAAATGTGATGCGCCCGGCTTTCCTTTTCTTCTTCAGGATTGCTTTGGCTTTTTGGGGTCTTTTGTAGTTCCATGTAAATTTCAAGATTGTTTGTTCTAGCTCTGTAAAAACTTCTGGTTGTATTTCATAGGGATTGCATTAAATGTATAGATTGCTTTAGGTAGTAGAGACATTTTAACAATATTTGCTCTTCTTCATGAGCATGGAATGTTTTTCCATTTCTTTTTTTAAGTTATTTTTGGGAGAGCGCAAGCAGGGGAGGGTCAGAGAGGGGGACAGAAGATCTGAAGCAGGCTGTGCGCTGACAAGCTGACAGCAGCGAGCCCAATGTGGGGCTCAAACTCACAAACCGTGAGATCATGACCTGAGCCGAAGTCAGGTCAACCGACTGAGCCACGCAGGTGCCCTGGAATGTTTTTCCATTTCTTTGTGTCATCTTCAGCTGCTTTCATAAGTGTTGTATAGTTTTTAGAATACAGTTCTTTTACCTCTTTGGTTAGGTTTTTTCTAGATATCTTACGGTTTTTGGTGCAATTGTAAATGGGATGGACTCCTTGATTTCTCTTTCTGCTGTTTCATTATTGCTGTACAGAAATGCAACAGATGTCTGTATGTTGATTTTATATCCTGTTACTTTGTTGAATTCATGTATCAGTTCTAGCAATTTTTTTGGTGAAGTCTTTCAGGGTTTCCACATAGAGTCTGTGGTGAGTGAAAGTTTTACACAGATGTCGTCTGTAAAGAGTGAAAGTTTGACTACTTCTTTGCTGATTTAGAAGCCTTTTATTTCTTTTTGTTGTTGGATTGCTATGGCAAGGCCTTCCAGTACTATGTTAAATAGTATTGTTGAGAGTGGACATTCCTTTTTTGTTCCTGAGCATAGAGGAAAAGCTCTCAGTTGTTCCCCGTTGAGGATGATATTATTGTGGGTCTTTCATATATAGCCTTTATGATGTTGGGATATGTTCCCTCTGTCCTTACTTTGTTGAAGATTTTTATCAAGAATGATGCTGTACTTTGTTAAATGCTTCTTCTGCATCTATTGACAGGATCATATGGTTCTTATCCTTTCTTTTATTAATGTGGTGTATCATGTTGATTGATTTGTGAGTATCGAGCCACCCCTGGAAAAATCTCACTTGAATGTGGTGATTGATTCTTTTAATGGACTGTTGGATTAGATTTGTTAGCGTTCTGTTGAGAATTTTGCATCCATGTTCATCAGGAATATTGGCCTGTAGTTCTTTTTAGTGGGGTCTTTGTCTGGTTTTGGAATCAAAGTAATGCTGGCCTCTTAGAATCAGTTTGGAAGTTTTCCTTCCATTACTATTTTTGGAAAAGTTTGAGAAGAATAGGTATTAACTCTTCTTTAAATGTTTGGTAGAATTTCCCTGGGAAGCCCTCTGGCCTTGGACTTTTGTTTGTTGGGATATTTTTGATTACTAATTCACTTTCTTTGCTGGTTATTGGTCTACCCAACTTTTCTATTCCTGTTTCAGTTCTGGTAGTTTGTATGTTTCTCAGGATTTATCCATTCCTTCCAGATTGCCCCATTTGTTGGCATATATTTTTTTCATGATATTCTCTTATAATTGTTTTTATTTCTTTGATGTTGGTTGTGGTTTCTCTTCTCTCATTTGTGATTTTACTTATTTGGGTCCTTTCTGTTTCCTTTTGGGTAAGTCTTGCTAGGCGTTTATCAGATTTATTAACTCTTTCCAAGAACCAGCCCTGGTTTTATTGATCTGTTCTACTGTTTATGTTTGTGTGTTTCTAAATCATTTATTTCTATTCTCATATCTATATTTCCCGCCTTCTGCTGGCTTCAGGCTTCATTTGCTGTTCCTTTTCTAGCTTCTTTAGGTGTAGTGTTAGGTTGTGTATTCCTTCTTGACTAGGCCTGTATTGCTATATACTTCCCACTTATGACCACTGTTGTTGCATCCCAAAGGTTTTGGACCATTGTGGTTTCTTTTTTTTTTTTTTCATGAAATTTATTGTCAAATTGGTTTCCATACAACACCGAGTGCTCATCCCAACAGGTGCCCTCCTCAATACCCATCACCCTCCCTCCTCTCCTTCCCCTCCCTCCTACCCCCCCATCAACCCTCAGTTCTCAGTTTTTAAGAGTCTCTTATGGTTTGGCTCCCTCCCTCTCTAACTTTTTTTTCTTCCCCTCCCCCCATGGTTTTCTGTCAAGTTTCTCAGGATCCACATAAGAGTGAAAGCATATGGTAACTGTCTTTCTCTGTATGACTTATTTTACTTAGCATAACACTCTCCAGTTCCATCCACGTTGCTACAAAGACCATATTTCATTCCTTCTCATTGCCACATAGAATTCCATTGTGTATATAATCCACAATTTCTTTATCCATTCATCAGTTGATGGACATTTAGGCTCTTCTCATAATTTGGCTATTGTTGAAAGTGCTGCTCTAAACATTGGGGTACAAGTGCCCCTATGCATCAGCACTCCTGTATCCCTTGGGTAAATTCCTAGCAGTGCTATTGCTGGGTCATAGGGTAGATCGATTTTTAATTTTTTGAGGAACCTCCACACTGTTTTCCAGAGCGGCTGCACCAGTTTGCATTCCCACCAACAGTGCAAGAGGGTTCCCGTTTCTCCACATCCACACCAGCATCTGTTGTTTCCTGAGTTGTTCATTTTAGCCACTCTGACCGGCATGAGGTGGTGTCTCAGTGTGGTTTTGATTTGTATTTCCCTGATGAGGAGTGAAGTTGAGCATCTTTTCATGTGCCTGTTGGCCATCTGGATGTCTTCTTTAGAAAAGTGTCTATTTGTGTCTTCTGCCCATTTCTTCACTGGATTATTTGTTTTTCGGGTCTGGAGTTTGGTTTGTTCTTTATAGATTTTGGATACTAGCCCTTTGTTCTATATGTCATTTGCAAATATCTTGTCCCATTCTGTTGGTTGCCTTTTAGTTTTGTTGATTGTTTCCTTTGCAGTACAGAAGCTTTTTCTCTTCATGAGGTCCCAGTAGTTCATTTTTGCTTTTAATTCCCTTGCCTTTGAGATGTGTCAAGTAAGAAATTGCTGCGGCTGAGGTCAGAGAGGTTTTTTCCTGCTTTCTCCTCTAGGGTTTTGATGGTTTCCTGTCTCACATTCAGGTCCTTTATCCATTTTGGTTTTATTGTTGTGAATGGTGTAAGAAAGTGGTCTAGTTTCATTCTTCTGCATGTTGCTGTCCACTTCTCCCAGCACCATTGTGTTTTCATTATCGTTTGTTGTTATGTGCTTTTAAAATTTTCGTTTTTAATTTCCTGCTTGACCCATCATTCTTTAGTAGGATGTTCTTTAACCTCTGTGTATTTGTGGTCTTTCCAAATTTTTTCTTCTGGTTGACTTCAAGTTTCGTAGTATTTTGGTCTGAAAATTTACATGGTATGATCTCAATCTTTTTGTACTTGTTGAGTCCTGATTTATAATCTGTTCTGGAGGATGTCCCATGTGCACTTGAAAAGAATGTGTATTCTGCTGCTTTAGGAAGAGATGTTCTGAATATATTTGTTAAGTCCATCTGGTCCAGTGTGTCATTCAAAGCTATTGTTTCCTTGTTGAATTTCTGCTTAGATAATCTGTCCATTGCCATAAGTTGGGTTTAAAGTTCCCTACTATTAACGTTTATTATCACTGAGTTCTTTTTGTTTGCTATTGTTTTCATATATTGGTGCTTCAAGGTGGGGGCATAAATATTTACAATTGTTAGGTCTTCTTGTTGGATATGATACCTTGTCCTTCTTCATGTCTTGTTACAGTCTTTGGTTTAAAGTCTAGTTTGTCTGATATTCAGTATTGCTACTCTGGTGTTCTTGTGATGGTCATTGGCATGATAGATGGTTCTCCATCCCCTCACGTTCAATCTGCAGGTGGCTTTACATCTAAAATGTGTCTCTTGTAGGCAACATATGATGGATCTTGTTCTTTTTTATCCATTCTGATACACTGTGTCTTTTGATTAGATCATTTAGTCCATTTACATTCAGAGTGATTATTGATAGATGTGAATTTAGTGCCATTTTATTATTTGTTTTGTTGTTGTCTCTGGAGATTTTCTTTGTTCCTTTCTAGTCTTTGTCCCTTTTGGTACTCCTTTTCCACTCAAAGAGTCTCCTTTATATTTCTTGATGGGCTGGCTTGGTGGTCACAAACTCCTTTCATTTTTGTTTGTCTGAGAAACTCCTCATCTTTCCTTCTATTGCGAATGACATCTTTGCTGGATAGAATATTCTTGGCTGCATATTTTTGCCATTCAGCACATTGAATGTATCATGTCAGTCCCTTCTGGACTGTCAAGTTTCTGTGGAGATATTTGCTGCTAACCTGGTTTGTCTTCCCTTCTAGGTTAGGATTTCTTTTCCCTTGTTGCTTTCAGGATTCTTTCCTTATCTCTGTATTTTCCATATTTTACTATGATATGCCTTAGTGTCGGCTAGCTTTTGTTGATTTGGATGGGAATTCTCTGTGCCTCTTGGATTTGGATGTCTGTTTCCTTCCCCAGATTAGGGAAGTTCTCAGCTTTAATTTCCTCAGATAAACCTTTTGCCCCCTTTTCCCTCTCTTCCTCGGGAACTCCTATCAAACAAATGTTATTATGCCTTATGAAGTCACTGAATTCCCTAAGTCTGTATTCATGATCCCATATTGTTCTTCCATTTGTTTTCAGTTTCATTATTTAACATAATTTTTATCTTCTATATCGTTTATTCATTCCTTTATTTCCTCCATCCTTGTTGTCATTGCATTCAGTCGGTTTCACATCTTGGTTATGGCATTTTTCATTTTGTTCTGACTAGTTTTAGTTAATTTATCTCTGCTGTAAGGGACTCCCTGTGTCTTCTATGCTTTTCTCGAGCCCAGTTAGTATTCTTATGATTGTTGCTTTAAATTCTGTACCAGGCACTTTACTTACATCTGTTTTGATTAGATCCCTGGTCATGACCTTTTCTTGTTCTTTCTTTAGGGATGGATTCCTTCATCTTGGCCTTATGTCCAGGTCTCTATCTTCTTCTGTGTGTTAGGAAAGCCTATTATGTTTTCTGCTGCTGAGACTAATGGCTTTATGAAGAAGAGGTCATATACTGTCCAGGGCCTGGCACTTCAGGAAGTGTCTCTGGTGTATGCTGTGTGCACTCCGCTGCTGCGTTTTGGCTGCCCTTTATCTTGGGTCGTTTCTTTGCAGAGTTTCTCCTTGCCTGCAGTGGAGGGAGTTGGGACCTTGTCCAGAATGTGGTGAGTTTAACTCGGTGTGCTCTGGTCTGTTTGTTAACCGAGACCTCATGCTATTTCCACTAGAGCTGAAGCTTTGTATAACTCTGTAGTCCATCAGCGTGCATGCAGGGGGGTTGTGCTGGTCTTCTGGGGGAGTGGCCTGCTGCTCTGGTTCTCAGGCCCACTGCCCAGAAAAGCAGCACCTGCAGAGCATGGGGGGCCGGGGGGGAGGCCTTGGTACAAGTGGTTTAGGCTGCCACTGTTGGCGCTCTGCTTCTTACTGAGGTTAGTTTATGTTGAGGTGCAGGAGAGAGAAATGGCTCTCTGTCCCTCTCCCCCTCGCCCTCTGTCTCCCTCTCTCTCTCTCGCCTCTCTCTGTGACCAGGGATCCCTCCCCTCTGCAGCACCACAGTCCGTTTCTCCCTCAAATCACGTCTCCATTCCTCTTGTCTCCAGGGAGGGGAGTTCACACCTGCAGTTGTCCAGGAAGCCCTTCTAGAAGAGTGAACAATCTCCCCTTTTGTGTCTTAGGTGTCCCTCAGATCTTTGCTTCGCCTCGTCTGTGTCTGGGCTGTCTGTGGTACACCTGTGTTCTATCCCAGCTAGGCCACCTGAGTTTTAAAACTCCAAACTTCAGGGACTTGCTGTGGCTCGGATCCATGTTGGTCCCAGGGGGATGGTCTCACTGCACTGAGACTAATGCAGTTTTGTCCAAGAAGGGCAGTCGCACCAAAGTGAGGGGTACGGAGTTCGGAGTAAAGCACGGCGAAGAGCCAATGTTCAAGTTACCTACCCTCAGCAGGCATCTCTGCACTTATGCTGAGGGGCGGGGAAGGGTAATGGCACCCCCGGCTCTTTGGTCCCTGGAGAGGCCACTTCTTCCAGTTACACTCCAAGAAGGGAGTTCTGTCTCTTCGAGTGCATTCCAGGGAATCCTCAGATTGTGCCATCTGCTCCCAGGCTATCTACTCTCCTTCTCCACAGGAGCACAGCAGTGCTCACTGGGTTCCACACCGGTCATGCCGCAGACCTCTAAAACTTCTATCTTTGAGTCCCACTGGTTGTAAAAACTCAGGAAAATCAGCCCCTCTCATTTTCCCAGTCAGTGTCTTTGGAGAATTGTTTTCCTTGTGTGATCCCCATGTGCCCCCCCCCCCTCTCTCTCCCCCCCTCCCCCCCTCCCCCCCTCCCTCTCCCCCTCTCCCCCTCCCCCTCCCCCTCCCCCTCCCCCTCCCTCTCTCTCCCCCTCGCCCTCTGTCTCCCTCGCCCTCTGTCTCCCTCGCCCTCTGTCTCCCTC
>NC_064810.1:146600034-146802035 GCF_023721935.1 Panthera uncia
CCCTCTGTCTCCCTCGCCCTCTGTCTCCCTCGCCCTCTGTCTCCCTCTCTCTCTGTCTCCCTCTCTCTCTATTGCCTCTTTCTGTGACCAGGGATCCCTCCACTCTGCAGCACCCACTGTCCGTTTCTCCCTCAAATCATGTCTCCATCCCTCCTACCTTCCATGATGTGGCCTTTTCTCTCCCTCTAGTTAGGCAGTTTGTCCTAGGCCTCAGATTGATTTTTTGAGTATTCAGAATGGTTTAATATTTATCAAGCTGTGCTCGAGGGATGAGACAAAGTTAGGGTCCTCCTACTGCTCTGCCATCTTGGCTTCTCTCTGGTCATGGTTCTTTTTAAGGAGATTCTAGCTCTCTGACCATTTAAAAGCCTCTCATCTTTGGGGCGCCTGGGTGGCGCAGTCGGTTAAGCGTCCGACTTCAGCCAGGTCACGATCTCGCGGTCCGTGAGTTCGAGCCCTGCGTCAGGCTCTGGGCTGATGGCTCGGAGCCTGGAGCCTGTTTCCGATTCTGTGTCTCCCTCTCTCTCTGCCCCTCCCCTGTTCATGCTCTGTCTCTCTCTGTCCCAAAAATAAATAAAAAACGTTGAAAAAAAAAAATTTAAAAGCCTTTCATCTTAGTGTAGTTTCAGATTTGCAGAAAGATTGTATAGACAGTACAGAGTTCCTCTGTACTCTTACCCAGTTTTCTTGTTAAGATCTTACATTACTGTGCTACATTTGTCACAGTTGGCAATCCAATACTTGACTCAGATTTTCTACTTGTCCATAGTTCCTTTTTCTTTTCTTGGCATCATTATGACATTTAGTCATCATGTCTCCTCAATCTCCTCCTGTGACTTGCCTTGTTTTTGATGACCTTGCTGGTTTTGAGTAGCCCTGGTGTTTTGACAAATGGCCTGTCATCCGAGAGTGCCCTGTGTTTTTGTTTTTTGTTTTTTATTCATGGTAAGATAGTCATGGGTTTGAGGGAGGAATACCAGAGAGGTGAAGTGCCATTTGCATTACATCATATTAAGACCTATGAAGAGCAATCAACATGCTCTGTCACTGAGCATTGACCTTGCCTGTGTAGCTGAGGTTTATCAGGTTTCTCTTGTATAATGTTCCTTTCTCCCTATTTATGTACTTCACTCTTTGGAAAGGAGGTCAGGAAGCTCGTCCAGCGCTGGAAGGATGCCGAATTCAGCTCTGTCTACTTGAGGGCACAGTATCTACATACATTATTTGGAAGTTTTCTCTATGGGAGATTTATCTCTTCATTTATTTATTTTTTTTTATCGTTTGACAACTTTTAAAATTGCTTCCCTAGTTATTGCCCCTTAAAGATTTTTTCTGTATTTTAGAAATTAGAATATTTCTAAAATATCATCCAAATCCATCAGTTATCAGAGTGGCACTGTATAAATATTTATTTAAACATATATGGTTATTTACTCACTTTTCTTCCTAGTTTGTTGTATTTGTGACTTCTGTTTTGTTTGCACTAGAATGCCTAGTGTTTCATGATTTCTTCCCCCTCAAATCACTAGCTCTCGGATATTTACCGGTTCTACCAATTTTATCCCATTACGTTAATTCCCTTTAAAAACATCACTAACCATTCCTTTCTCTTTTATTAGAATTTTTTTGTTCTTTTCCTTATTCCTGGATTTCAGGGCTGTTATCCTCTCATCGATTTTCCTTGTGAGAAGTAATGGGCGCCAACCAGAGCTACCCCTGTCTCCTGAGAGTGTCAGGGATACAAGTGGAAAGTGTTACATGTGGAAGTTTGTGTGCGACTTGGGGCAGTCACTGTCATTCAGTCGGGTGGTTCGTCGGGCACTACTGGGGGCTTGGCCTCGGTGAGCTCCCGGTTTACTGTGGAGGCCAACATAAATCAGCAGTTCAGTGCAACGTTGTGTAAGTTATAACAGATAACAGCGGGCCAGCTCTCGGGTGCTGGGTGATTCGAGCCGGGGCACGTTTGTGCTGAGCCCGCAGTCGTGCAGTTTGCATGATGGACCGTGTCGGGCTCCACCAAAGTGTGTACTTGCTCAGTCCTCTTTCCCAAAGGGCACGGGCCCCCACCTGTGCCGTTGCCTGTGTGGCTCCTGCTCTCCTGGCAAGAGTAACTTCGGGCAGTGCCTCTTGTGCCTTTTTGGCTGTCTCTTCTGAAGGATCATCTGGGCTCTTGTGACCAGGTGGGATGCCTTTGTCACAGGTGCTCACAGCACCCCGTGCTTCTGAACACCGCTTGTCACAGATGCAGTTTCATGTGATGAGTTGATTAGGGTCTGTCACTGCACCATTGACTTCAGACAGCAGAAACTGTCCTATTTTGTCACTGTTCTATCCCTGCACCCAAATCGGGGAATGGCACATCATAGGTTCTCAGCAAAGGCCTTCATTGAATGAGCAGTGGTCGATGCCAGGTGCATTGGGTTCAAACTCTGAAGTCCCTTATGTCCATGCCAAAGGGTTTGGACTCTGCCTCGTGTCCTCTGGTGAGCCTTGGAAGAACATTAAGCAAGGATTTCACATGATTACATTTAATCTAGAAAGATCTCCTTGGAACCATTTATGTGACAAGCATGATTTAGGACATGTGTGTCAGGCAGTGTTAACCAGTAGGTGTTTCTTAATTTTGTAGATATTAACCAGTAGTTACTGTTCACAACACTCCCATTTTGGAAATGCCTTTTATAGGCAGTCTTTTAATACGTTTATGTAGATTCTTTCCTATGCTGTGCTTAGGAATGGTTTTTAGAGTTTTCACCTGTGGTAAGTGGAATATTGCCTCCACCTACCAGATGTCCCTATCTTAATCCCTGAAACCTGTGTATTTTAGGTTGCTTGGCAAAGGGGAAATTAAGGTCGCAGGCGGGATTAAGGTTGTTAATCAGTTGACTTTAGGGAGATTATCCTGGATTATCCAGGTGGGCCCAGAGTAATCATAAGCATCCTTAAATATGGAAGGAGGAGACAGAAGGGGCTCTAACAGTGACAGCATGAAATGCAAGACAGACTCAACTGGCCCTGGCTAGCTTTGACTCTGGAAGGGTGCCACAGGCCAAGGACTGCCAGGAGCCTCTGGAAGCTGGAAAAGACTGGCCTCCAGGAAGGAATGCGGCCTCACCAACATCTTGATTTTTAGTTCAGTGAGACCCAGCTTGGACTTCTGACCTCCAGAACTAGGAGGTAATAAGTTTGCGTTGTTTTAAGCCACTAAGTTTGTGGTAATTTGTCACAGCCATAATGGGATACTAACAGAAAACCACTTTAACTGTGTTTTATAATAAGCCTACCATGTAAGCAGTCATGAGAAAGAATACAAAGGAGTCTTTGTAGAAGCAGCAACTGAGATTAACTATGAAATTCTGCTTGGGTCTTTTTGTGTTTGTGTATTTGATGGGTGATAAAAGTGTCCACATATATTGGCTGCTTTTTTAGATTAAAATTCACATTAGTGTTTCTTGATCTAAATTGGTCAAAGCAGAAATAATCTTCTTTTTTTATTCTGATGCTGCCCCCACATGATTCACATGTGAATAATTCCTGCTGTGCCAAATAACCATGGCAGTTTGTAGGTTTCGTTGTAAAAATAATTCATTTTGCTCTCCGTGGCAGGTTTTGCTTTGAAATATATTACTCATGTGCTCTGGGAGATTGCTCACATATGTCTCTCTGTCTG
Organism: Panthera uncia; assembly: GCF_023721935.1. Classification (NCBI taxonomy): domain Eukaryota; kingdom Metazoa; phylum Chordata; class Mammalia; order Carnivora; family Felidae; genus Panthera; species Panthera uncia. The sequence goes on from NC_064810.1 coordinate 146,603,705, forward strand.
TGTCTGCTCTCCTGAGATGCTCTGTGTCTGTTGAAGCACTGGATTTTTATTTTTATTTCACTATAAAACGTTCGATAGTTTTCCATAGCTCCAGTTGAGCCACTTTTTAGCAATTAACATTTTAGAGGGTTTAGTTAGAGAGTATGCCATGTTGTAAAGCAGTTTAGATGGATGGCAGGGGTAGCAGGCTGGAGCAGGGTCAGCTGCTTCCAGTCTTGCGGTGGAGGCTGCTGTGGGGGGCGGGGGCAGGGGAGGGACCGGTTGGGTCCAACTGGGACGTCTCCGCGTTGGTCAGCTTTGCTTTTAGGAGATTCTTGTGATGTTCAGCGGGTCCCCTCATCTCCAAGGGGCCTGAGAACTCTTAAAGTTTATTAGCTTGAGTCCTTTGGGAAGTCGGGGACTGCCACTAATGAAAGGCATGCTTAGAAACGAGTTTTTAAGAAAGTTGTTACTGTTTTAATTTCGGGAAACGCCACGTTCGGAGAATGTAGTGCAGCTGTGGCATTTAGGAGTTTTGTTTGGGTCTCCCCTTTCCGCTGTGTGGCGCGTGATGAAGTGTACGTTTTACCTTTGGGCTCTTCTGCTGTGCAGAGCTGCCCCCTGCCCCACATCTCTAAGTTTGTGTTTTGAGGAGCATATCTCTTTTTTGGCCTTAATTTTTTCCCCCCAATGGTAACTCTGCTGTCTCAGGATGGCGATCAGGATTACCTCTCTGAATGTGGGTGTTGTTACCTCCTTAGGACCTGCCCAGAAACCTGTCCCCTGCCCCCCTACCCCCCACCCCATAAGTACCTGCATTACTCCCGCCCCACGGCCCGGGCAGGAACCCAGACAACAACACAAGGTGGTTCGACACTGAATTCATTGTTTGGTGTCACCAGGGACTTGATTGCGCAGGACCCTGGACTATCTGCCTAAAACATTCAAGCTGGAACATGCTCTGGGGGGAGGGATAGGAAAAGCCAAATTTTCCTTAAGATATAAAAGCTATATGGACAACTTGCCATGTCCTGATGAGTGCAAAGCCCTACATGTTTTGAGCCTGAAGACGGAAAGCCCCTGTGTATTTTCCTTGGTCTACACAGAAAAGCTCTTTGGACCTGGTTCAGTTTCCCCAAGAATCCGCTGGCATGGCCCTGCTTCACGAGAACAAGTAAGACTTAGCTTTTGGTTTGCCTGTGGGTGGCACATGGGACTTACCTTGAGATTTTTACATTATGCCCCACGTGGAATGGGAAGACGGCAGAGTAGCTGAGTATCCGCTGTGGGTGGGACCCTTCTCAGTCACCTCCACGCTGCATGAGATCGAGGTTCTCAGTGGCCTTTGCCTCCTGAGCAAAGAGTCTGCAGAGGCAGCCTGTTCTCCAGCCTGGGCACCAACCTCGGGAAATTAGACTCCGGTGGGCTGCTACTTCTGTCTGGAAGGTAGAGGTTAGGGATGTGCTAAGTAGCCTACGGCGCACAGGACGGCCGCCACAACAAAGTCAGTAGCGGCCACGTCGCTCTGGAGTCCGGCTCGCTTTCTTCCAGATTTCTGACTACTGCTGTCCTCGTTCTTGGTGACTTCAGTGTTCGTGTGGACGGCCATTCGGCACCTCACCCGTCTTCTGTTCCGTTCCGTCCCTACACACACCCGACGTGGGTGGACACGTTTCCAGCCTTGTCTCCCTTATAAGTGCACTGTCTTCACGGCCTGGCTCCGAGCCGCCCCCTCACTGATTTTCCACCTTAGCCATAGTAGTTACCTCAGAAGTTCTCAGATGTCTAGGCCACTGGTCCAGCCAGCCTCCCTATCTGCCAGCCTCTCTGTGTCGTCCCTTCCCTTCCTCAGCTGCATCTCCTGCCTTTGAAAGCAGCCAGATTCCCTCACCCCCTTCCCTGTCCCTTACTCCCCCGTCAGACCTACCGCTTTCTTGAAGCCCAGCTGTCCTCTTGTTCTTCACCGGCACCTGATAAATTAAAATCTCCTGGAGGAAAACATACAGTTATACCAACTGGTTTCTCTGTATATTTTTTTTTAATTGTTCATGTTTGTTTATTTTTGAGAGAGAGAGAGAGAGAGAGAGAGAGAGAGGGAGGGAGGGAGGGGCAGAAAGAGAGGAAGACACAAAATCGGAAGCAGGCTCCAGGCTCCGAGCTGTCAACACAGAGCCCGATGCAGGGCTCGAACCCATGAACCGTGAGATGATGACCCGAGCCGAAGTCGGACACTCAACCGACTGAACTGCCCAGGCGCCCCCCAACTGGTTTCTCTTTCAATTAACTGTATCTCAACTGGAAGTCTGTGCTGGGAGTCCACGTGCGCTTCCTGTGTGGTTTCCCGCTCTCCAGTTGAACACCTTCCTTGGGGTAACATCCCGTGGAAAATAAACCCAAACCTCTTCACCCGGACTTCCAGCGGCCCAGCCCATCTGCCTCCTGCACCTCGCTGCCCCCATCTCCTCCCACAGGCCCCTTCTCCCGCGTAGTCCGGGCACAGCGGCGTCCTGTTAGTCTGGCTTGTCAACTGGTTTCCACTTGGGACTTCACACGGTTTCCCTTGCCTGGAAAGCTCGTCCCTCTCCCTGGTGTGGCAGGTCCCTCTTATCATTTAAGTCTGAATCTTACCTCCTCTGGGGGGGCCTCCTCCGGCCCCCACTCCAACTAAAGTGCTTACTTGCGGTCAGAACACCCAGTTTTATGCCTTAATGTGGCCCTTAACACTCTGATATTTTTCTTGTTTATTTGTCCACTTCGTGTCTCTGCTCACTGTGATTTCAGCTTCGCGAGGGTAAAGCAGCACCTGGAACAGTGAGGGGCACATCAGTAGTGTTAAATACTTACTGAAGGAATGAAAGAATGAACCCACGTTGAGGCATTTACTTCTCAGATACATATATTTTTCTGGTTTCAAAATTTTCATTATAGAACAAAGTGTTAGATGCTAAAATGTGAAAGAAGGAAATAAAAACCAGCTCTCCCCAACTACCTAGGCATAATCCCGTTAACGCTTAGGTATATTGCCTTCCAACCTTGCATATGTTCCTGTGTAGAAGTATTAATACTGTTTTCTAATTTGCATTTATCACACATATCCTTTCCTTTGTCATAAACATGATTCTGTTTCATTGCTTTTAAGCAACCCTAGGACATTTAGCTTGTTGGTTTTGTTCTCATTTCCACTAATTGGTAAACTTTGTGAGGACATGAACTATACCTGTGTAACTACTAGATTCACAGACCTTATCTCAATATAGCATAAAATAAATACCCGTCTTCTTGGAATGAGTGAATTTTATTTTTGTAGGCGGCTATTGATTAAAAACATTCACATATTTCTATCTTTATGCATATTCTTAATCTTCAGGAGAAATTTCTGAAGGTAGAATTTCCAAAAGAGGTATATCAATTTATATTCCTTAGAACAATTTGTAAAATCGCCTGTTTTCTAGATTCATGCCAATAGTCATAATAAATGCCCCCACATGCATATATAAGTCTTTGCTGCGTACGTCCATATTTTACAGGCAGATCTTCTCATCATTGCCATTTGCAATTCTCTGAATACCAATAAAGTTTTCTGTGAAGACGTTTACTGGAAATTTTATTTACTCTTCTGTCAATTGCCTATTTATGGCCATTATTTTGTGCACATGTTTGTCATTTTCTCACTGACTTATAGAACTCTTTACATATCAAACTTACCGTATATGATTCCAATATTTTGTTTTTTTTTCTTTAACATTTATTTTTGAGAGAGAGAGGCAGAGCGTGAGTCGGGAAGGGGCACAGAGAGAGGGGGACAGAGCATCTGAAGCAGACTCGAGGCTCTGAGCTGTCAGCACAGAGTTCGATGCGGGGCTTGAACCCATGAACTGTGAGATCATGACTTGAGCCAACGTCGGATGCTTAACCGACTGAGCCATCCAGGCACCCCAGCAATATTTTTTTAGTTTGTCATTTGATTTTTTGCTACATTTATGTTGATTTTAGACATTTTAATTAATTTTTAAGTCCTATATGCATTCTTTAATATTTGGTCTTTGATGTTAGTCTTCTTTTTAAAATTTTTTTAATGTTTATTTATTTTTATGAGAGAGAGAGACAGGGTGTGAGTAGGGGAGGGGCAGAGAGAGAGGGAGACACAGAATCTGAAGCAGGCTCCAGGCTCTGGGCTGTCAGCCCAGAGCCCGACGCGGGGCTCGAACTCAAGAACTGTGAGATCATGACCTGAGGCGAAGTCGGGCGCTTAACTGACTGAGTTACCCAGGTGCCCCTGATGTTAGTGTATAAAATGCTTTTCCTACTCCTCATTTGAAAAGTACCTCTTTTTCTTATGGTTGTGGTTTTATTTTTTAACACTGAACTTTCCAATCTACTTAAAATTTGCTGTGGATTGTGCTTTGAAGTAAATATCTAAATTTGGTTTTCCCTAATATTTAATTTATTTAAAATACACATAGGGTGTTTAGTATATACCAGTCGCTATTCTCGGTGCTAACTTGTGATCTTCATAGCAACCTTATGAGGTAGTTTTCCTTCTCCCCTCCTTTCCCGTTTTACAGATGAAGCATGCAGAGGCATGGGGAGGTTAGTAACTTGCCAAGGTCAAGGCTGGTAAGAGTTGGTAGTATCTTGACCCAGAGTCTATACTGTTAACCACTGTGGTCTACTACCTTTACTCTTGTTAAATACTCTGCTCTGCACAGTTCTGTAAAGGGCCCGTCCGTTCCACTGTTCGGAAAAAGCACTTTTAAAATGATGTGACGTCGGGGCGCCTGGGTGGCTCAGTCGGTGAGCATCTGACTTCGGCTCAGGTCATGATCTCTCGGTTCGTGAGTTCAAGCCCCACATCAGGCTCTGTGCTGACAGCTCAGAGCCAGGAGACTGCTTCGGATTCTGTGTCTCCCTCTCCCTCTCGCCCCTCCCCAGCTCACTTTCTCTCTGACTCTCTCAAAAATAAACAAGCATTAAAACATTTTTTAAAAATGATGCGAAAGCATATACATGTTTAGGTCTCTTCCCAAGCTAGCTTCCTTGCCTGCTTGGTTGATTTAACGTCTATTCTGGTGAAATTTCCACCCACACTTCTAAATAATGTTTTTCATTTCAGCTTTTCCTCATTCTTCTTCTTTAGATGTTTTAGTACTTCTGCACATTTTGACCAGAACCCTACTTCTAGAAAAGTGAAGACCTCGGTCTTCTCTATTAAGGTTTGTTTCGTTTCCATAAATTACTTGATTTATTGTGAGGAATAATGTATAGACTTCGTCGTTACGAGGAATTTTTCCCAGTGCGATGACACGGCTCTGCAGGCCACTGTAGGTCAAGTCCTCATTGGGTATGTGAGACTGTGGAGTGGACGGGAGCACAATGCTGGGGACAGAGTAGATGCTTAGTAAATGTATGTTATAAACTTAGGAGGATAATGTGTCGGTTTCCACATTTTTTTTCCCCCTGATTTTCATTTGTATCCTCTCTGTCAGACTTGTGTACTTAGCAAGCACTAATGATTTTAGTCAAGTGAGATGAGGCTTTGAAATCCCTCCCCTTACCTGGGCCGGTTTCTGTTGGGGGAGAGGAAGATGCTGACTTTTCCAGTGTTAACCTTTCCTCCTCCCTTGCTGTTACCATCACTATTGGGATGGCTCAAGAGAGGTGCCAAGACCCCTGGCCTCTCTACAAGGACTTTCAGAGGGTTTATTTTCACAGAACTTTCCTCCTTGGAGTCAAGGTGATTAGGGACTTCTTGAAAACAGCCCAACAATACAAACCCATTCCCCTTCCTCTCTCTCTCCCTCCCTCCTTCCCTCCCTCCTTCCCTCCCTCAGATATTTGTTTATTCAACTAAAATATCTTGCAGTAATGACATTGGTTATGATAAGCTGGAGAAAATAAAGCTAAATTTAATGCAATTGTCTGTTTTATCCCCCAGAACCCTGTTACTACAGGTGAGAGATTGACAGATCTGAAACAGGAAATCAATTCATTAGATTTTTGTTCTCTAATCCCTAGTTTTGATCATTTTAGCTAAATGAAATATGTTTACATTTAAGAGAATGTATACATCACTTACATCATGTACTTGAAAATTAAGGCAAACCCATTGTTATAAGAGTTCTTAATGATCACTAACCATACTCACTGGCTTGGATGATCCTTTGACTATAATGAACTCACTTCTGATGGGGACGGAAGCATCCATTATATTATATCAAGCACTAGTAATTGAAAACCAGGATGAGCAGGGGGATAGAAAGAATACTGTTGGGTAATGTTTTGTCCTTTTTAAAAAAATTTTTTTTAATGTTTATTTTTGAGAGAGAGAGAGAGAGCGCGTGCGTGAGCGTGCGCGTGAGTGGGGGAGGGGCAGAGAGAGACAGAGACACAAATTTGAAGCAGGCTCCAGGCTCTGAGCTGTCAGCACAGAGCCTGATGTGGGGCTCAAACCCACGAACAGTGAGATCCTGACCTGAGCTAAAGTTGGATGCTTGACCGACTGAGCCACCCTGGCGCCCCACTTTTGCTCTTTTGACCTTGACATTTTGCTTTTAAGATTTTCACTTGGCCTTTGGTTTTCTTCAGTTTTGCTATGATCTGCTTCTGTGTTTTATTTTTAACCTGTTTTGGATTAACTGAGCTTCTTGAATCTGTGGGTTAAGGTTTTTTTTTTTTTTGCTAATTTAAAATACTTTTTTAATCAGTTGCAGAAAGTACTTGGCTGTTACCTCTTTCAGTATTTCTTCTGCTTTGTTCCTTCATTGTTGCTCATTCCCTTTTCATTCTGGGCTCAAATATTACCTGTTAGATCTTTTGAGTGTCCCACATGTTCACTTACAGTCTTAAACATTGTTTCCATCATTTCTTTCCCTTTCTGTTTAGTTATTTTTTAACCTATCTTCTAGAAGACAAAGCATGGATTTAGTTGTATCTAAATTACGTTTCAAGCCCATCCATGATGTTGTTAATATAGATATTTTTAATTGTTCAATTCCAGGATGTCCGTTTGATTTTTTAAACAGATTACAGCTTTCTGTGAATCTCCCTTTATTCCATCTGTTTTGCCACTGTTTTCTTCATTATTCATAATTATTTTGAAATCCTTCTGTGGTAACTCCAGCATTTTCTTCCCTCTTAATATTGGTCAAATTTTCTTGCCTGTTTGCATGTCTAGCTTTTTTTTTTTTTTTTTTCTTTTTTAAAGCACACGCACAAGTAGGGGAGAGGGGCAGAGGAAGAGAGAAAATCTAAAGCTTGGTTGTATGCTCAGCACGGAGCCCTATGCTTAGCACAGAGCCCTTCCCACCACCCTGGGATCGTGACCTGAGCCAAAAATCAAGAGTCGGACGCTCAACCCACCGAGCCTCCCTGGCGCCTCCACATGTCCAGCAATGTTTTGTTGTATACTATCTTAGGTAAACACTATAGAGATTACTGATGATATTATATCTTCTATCAGAGAGAGACCCCACCTCTTTTTTCTTAGACGTTTAGGGGTAGAGTCTGATCAACTTAGTCCAATTAGAGAGTAAGCTGGGTCAGGGCTGTTAAGATTTGGTTCTAATTCTGGTACAGTCCAGGGGCGCCTGGGTGGCTCAGTCGGTTAAGCGTCCGACTTCAGCTCAGGTCACGATCTCGCGGTCCGTGAGTTCGAGCCCGCGTTGGGCTCTGGGCTGATGGCTCAGAGCCTGGAGCCTGCTTCCGATTCTGTGTCTCCCTCTCTCTCTGCCCCTCCCCCGTTCATGCTCTGTCTCTCTCTGTCTCAAAAATTAATTGCTTAGCAATTAATTAATTAATTAAGCAGTTAATTAATTGCTAAGTTGCTTAGCAAGATAAATGTGCTTTCTTTTTAAAGTTTTTATTTAAATTCCAGTTAACAGTGTAATATTAGTTTCACTTGTACAATATAGTGAATCAACACTTACATACAGGGTGCCTGGGTACTCAGTTGGTTAAGCGTCACTTTGGCTCAGGTCATGATCTCGAGGTTCATGAGTTGGAGCCCCACATTGGGCTCTGTGCTGACAGCTTGGAGCCTGGAGCCTGCTTTGGATTCTGTGTCTCCCTCTCTCTGTGCCCCTCCCCCACTCATGCTCTGTCTCTCTTTCTCTCTCAAAAATAAATAAACGTTAAAAAACAAAGAGCACTTACAGACAACCCAGTGCTCTTCATGACAAGTGCCCTCCTTAATCCCCATCACCTATTTCACCCATCTGCCTACCCCCTTCCCCTCTGGCAGCTATCAGTGTGTTCTCTATAGTTAAGAGTCTGTTTCTTGGTTTGCTTCTCTCTTTTTTTCCCCCTTTGCTCCTTTGTTGCGTTTCTTAAATTCCACATATGAGTGAAATCATATGGTATTTGTTTTTCTCTGACTTATTTTGCTTACCATAAAACTGTCTGGCTCCATCCATGTTTTTGCAAATAGCAAGATTTCTTCCCCCTCCCTGCCATGGGTGAGTAATACTCCATTGTATATGTATACCACATCTTTTTTTTTTTTTTTTTTTTTTTTTTTTTTTCAGATGTAGGGTTAGGGCCAGGGTGAGAGTGAGGGTTAGAGTTAGGGCCAGGGTAAAGGTATGTGCCTGGTATCTTGCAGTTCAGAGACCTCTCTAAAGAATAAAACCTCAGACATCTGCTGGGGGGAGAATAGAGTGGCAGTCATCTACCGAGCTGACACAAGGAGGGGCTTGGGGCTCTAAATACTCTAAATATTCAGTTATTCCTTCTGTTTTTAATCTCTACCTTCACACCCATTTTCAGAAGTATTACCAATTCTTAAATGTTTGGGTCTTCTCCAGAATAACTAGGCTGCTTCTCAGCTTTCCTTATTGTGTGTTCAGGAACCCATTTTCTCAGATCTAGAGGTAGGGTTAGGGTAAAAGTTTGTGCCTGGCACCTGGAGTTCAGAGACCTCTCCAGCGGTTAGGGGTAGGGGTTAGGGCTGGGGCTATGTTTAGGGTTCACGTTAGGGCCTGCGCCTGGAGTCCTGCAGTTCAGAGACCTTTCCAGAGAATAAAACCCCAGACTTCTGCTTGGGAATGTATAGACATGGCTGCCATCCACTGAGCCGAGTCAGGGAGGGGATTGGCTCTAAATATCCTTTAAATAGATATTCACTCGGTCTTCTGTTTTATCTCTGTCTTCATACCCATTTTCAGAAATACTGCCAATTCTTAAGTTTTTACTTAAATCCCAGGTAGTTAACATACTGTGGAGTATTAGGTTAAAGTGTACAATGCAGTGAGTCAACACTTCTATACAATACCTGGTGCTCATCACAGGAAGTGCTTCCTTAATCCCTATCATCTTTCTCACCCATCCCCTCACTGCCCTCCCCTCTGGGAACCATCATTTTGTTCTCCGTAGTTAAGAGTCTGTTTTCTGGTTTGCCTCTCTATTTCTTTTTATTCCCCCCTTGCTCATTTATTTTGTTACTTAAGTTACACGTAAAAACCCAAAATACAATGAGACATCACCTCATACCTGTCAGAATGGCTAAAATAAACAACACAAGAAATTACAGGTGTTTGCGAGGATGTGGAGAAAGGGGAACCCTCTCACACTATTGGTGGGAATGCAAACTGGTGCAGCCACTCTGGAAAACAGTATGGAGATTCCTTATAAAGCAAAAAAAAAAAACAAAAACAAAAACCTACCCTATAATCCAGCAGTTGATTTACTAGGTATTTTCCCAAAGAGTACAAAAGAATACTGATTCAAAGACATACAAGTATCCTGATATCTATAGCAGCATTATCTACAATAGCCAAACTGTGGAAACAGCCCAAGTGTCCACCAACTAATGAATGGATAAAGAAGTGGTGTGTGTGTGTGTGTGCGCGCGTGCGCGCGCGCACACACACACACACACACACTGGAATATTACTCAGCCATAAAAAAGAATGAAATCTTGCCATTTTCAATAATGTGGATGGAGCCAGAGAGTATTATTCTAAATGAAATAAGTCAGAGAAAGAGAAATACCATATGATTTCACTTGTATGTGGAATGTACCATATTTTCTTTATTCGCTCATCTATAGATAGATATTTGGGTTGCTTTCATATCTTGGCTATTGTAAATAAACATGGGGTGCACATATCTTTTGAATTGTTTGTTTGTTTCCTCTGGGTAAATTCCCAGTACTGGAATTAGTGGATCATATGGTAATTCAATTTTTAATTTTTTGAGGAACCTTCATACTGTTTTCTATAATGGCTGCACCAATTTGCATTCCTGCCACCAGTGCATGAGGCTTCCTTTTTCTCTACGTCCTTCTCAACACTTGCTATTTCTTGTCTTTTTGATTTTAGCCATTCTGACATATGTGAGGCAGTAGCTTATCGTGGTTTTGATTTGCATTTCCCTGATGATGAGTGATGTTGAGCATCTTTTTGTTTGTCTGCCCTCCATGTGTATGTCCTCTTTGGAAAAATGTCTGTTCAGGTCTTCTGCCCATTTTTTAAAATGAAAAATTTTTGATTTTTTTTTTTTTTAATGGTTTGGATATTAACCACTCATTGGATATATCATCACAAGTATCTTCTCCCATTCGGTAGGTTACCTTCTTGGATATAGATATATATATATATATATATATATATATGTATATAATTTTCTTTTTCTTTTTTTTTTTTGATGGTTTCCCTTGCCATGTAAAACTTTTTATTTGGTGCATTTTTAATACCTTATTTTCACTTTTGTTTCCCTTGCCTCAGAAGACACATCTAGAAAAATGTTGCTAAGGCTGATGTCAAAGCAATTACTGGCTATGTTTCCTTCTAGGAGTTTTATGGTCATGTCTCACATTTAAGTCTTCATCTTGAGTTTATTTTTGTGTGTGCTGTAAGACAGTGGTCCAGTTTCATTCTTTTGCGTGTAGCTGTCTAGTTCTGCCAACACCATTTGTTGGAGGTACGTGTTTTCCTCATTGTACACATTGCCTCCTTTGTTGTAGATGAATTAAAGCCTTTCGGTACAGTGCAGGGAGCGCACCCTGGAACTCTGTGCACCTGCTGCCCCAGCACATGGACTGAGGGTGTCTGTTCTGAGTGCCTCTCCCACCCAACTGCAAGTCTGGGCCCCAAGGTTCCAGACAGGCCCTTAATAGCACCGGGACCAAACCCTGCCCAGTGCACCCAAAGCAGGCAGAGTGGGTCATTGCAGCTGACTGGACTGAAGACAAACACAGCTCAGCCACAGAAGTAAGGTGCATGCAGTCTCTCTAAGGAGACATCCCTGGAATGCCTGATTCTGGTGAGCAGAGGGCATTCTGTGACAGAGCACCACAGGGCCGCTTCTTCATAAGGCCACTACTTTCAAGATGAGGAGGCAGAGCTGACCTTCCTAGTAACAATAACAAACATGGAGAGTTAGACTAAAGGAGGGGGCAGAGGAGTATGTTCCAAATGAAAGAAGAGAACAAAACCGCAGCAAAAGCCTGAAATGAAATAAGCAATATGCCTAATAGAGAATTCTAAGTCATAGTTCCAAAGATACTTACTGGACTTGAGAAAACAGTGGAGGATCTCATTGAGACCTTCAACAAAGAGATAGAAAATATAAAAAAGAACCAGTTGGAGGGGCACCTGGGTGGCGCAGTCGGTTAAGCGTCCGACTTCAGCCAGGTCACGATCTCGCGGTCCGTGAGTTCGAGCCCCGCGTCAGGCTCTGGGCTGATGGCTCGGAGCCTGGAGCCTGTTTCCGATTCTGTGTCTCCCTCTCTCTCTGCCCCTCCCCCGTTCATGCTCTGTCTCTCTCTGTCCCAAAAATAAATAAAAAACGTTGAAAAAAAAAAAAAAAAAAAGAACCAGTTGGAGATGAAGAACTCGGTGACCAAAATAAAAGAAATACACTAGAGAGAATCAGTAGTGGAATAGAGGATACAGAAGAACACAGCAGTGAGCTGGAAGACAGAGTAATGGAAAGCAACCAAACTGAACAGCAAAAAGAAAAAAGAATAACAAAAAATGAGAATAGATTAAGGGAACTTTGTGACATCATCACGCATAATAACACTTGCATTGCAGGGATCTCATTGAAAAGAGACAGATGGGGGCAGAAAATTTACTTGAAGAAATATTAGCTGAAAATTTCCCTCATCTGGGTAAGGAAACAGACATCAGATCCAGGAGACACAGAGACCCCGCCCACCCCCCCCCCCCCCCCCCCCCCCCCCCGCCAACAAAATCAACTCCAGGAGGTCCACACAAAGTCACATAATAATTAAAAGGCAAAAAGTAGCAATGAAGACATTCTAAAAGCAGGAAGAGAGAAGAAAACCATTACATACAAGGGAAACCCCTTAAGTATGTTAGCTGATTTTTCAGTGGGAACTTTGCAGGCCAGAGGAGGTGGCATGCCATATTCGAAGTACTGAAAGTAAAAACCTACAAGCAAGAATACCTACCCAGCAAGGTACACACTAGAAGGAGGGATAAAGAGTTTCCTAGACAAACAAAGGAGTTCATCACCACTAAACCAAACTTACAAGAAACATTAAAGGGAATTCTTTGAGTGGAAAGAAATTCTATAATTAGGAGTAAAAAAGATAATGAAAGAGAAGAATTTCACAGATAAATGCAAACATATAATAAAAGTTGTAGATTAATTATTGTGCATCTATAAAATTGCATAGATTAACCACTATGGAGGTTAAAGCACAAAAGCAGTAAAATCAGTTATGTTTACAAAAATCAGTCAAGGGATTCACAAAATAAAAGGATATAAATTATCACACCGTATATGTAAAATGGGGAGTGGGAGAGGGGTGCCTGGGTGGCTCAGTAGGTTGAACGTCCAGACTCTTGATTTTGGTTCAGGTCATGATCTCACAGTTCGTGAGATTGAGCCCCACATCTGCTCTGCACTGACAGCAAAGAACCTGCTTGGGATTCTCTATCCCTCCCTCCCTGACCCTCCCACGAACTTTCTCAAAATAAATAAACTTAAAAAAATAGGGAGTGGGTGTAAAAATTTAGTGCTTTTAGAACAGGTTTCAACTTAAGCACCCATCAACTTAATATAGACTGCTATATGCACAAGATGTTATATCTGAGCCTAGTGGTATCCATACCAAAAAGATGAAAGAATCTAAGCATACTACTCAAGAAAGTCATCAAACCATAAGGGAAGAGAGCAAGAGAAGAAGAAAGGAACAGAGAGGTACTACGAAAACAACCAGGAAACAAGGAGCAAAATGGAAGTAAGTTCATACCTATCAATAATTACTTTAAATGTAAATGGACTAAATGCTCCAATCAAAAGACACATGGTGACTGAATGGTTATTATTTCTTAGGTACTACCAACTGTGGGAGATTCTACTCCACCTTTTACAGATTTTCTGTTCATCTTATCAACCTCCTGTAGCACCCACCAAATGTTTGAGGGGTGCTGGTATGAGGCCTCTTACATTTCCTGTTCATCCTTCCAGCCCCATCCGAGTGTTAAAACCTTTGAGAGTTTCTCACATTGGAGCCTCCTGTATGTACTGAGGTCATCCAGATGACCCTGGAGGAAGAAATGGAATTATCAGTTGACCTTGGAAAAATTCTCTACTTTCTAGAATTTTAGTTTACCTCCTTCTTGGTGCTTCCACAGCTCTCTGATGTCTCTACAAATATGATTTTATAATTTGTCTGGAGTTTTCTGGTTATTATAAGGCAGTATTGGCCTTTGTGACTTAATATATCTTAGTAGAGGCAAAAATCTTCTAATTGATTAAATTCTTCTTTTATCTTTTTAAATCCCATCCTGTTGCTTGCTTTCACTAGCTTCGTCTTTTTGTAGCTTTTAAAAATTGAATACTTCCTGTATTTTAGCATTTTTATTGTGGTGTTTAATGGTGTATGTTTTTATTTTATAAACTGCTTTAGCAGTGTCTCCTGCATTCTAATATGTAGTGTTTTCATTATCTTTATTTTTGTAAACATTTTCAATTTTGATTTGTATTTCCCTCAAGAATTTTAAAATTGCACTTAATAAAAACTTGTTTGGTTTTTTATATTTATAGTATTAGTCCAATGAATAAATTTCTATTTGGGGGAGATTTATTGATGTTTCTTTGTATATGCTGTGGTCCATTTCTTGAATTCTCTCAACATTTGAAAACTGTTCTCTTATTCTCTGTAGGGTTCAGAATTTGGCATATACCTGTAAGCTCTATATCTATAAGGTATATCATATATGTAAAAGATATACCTTACTGATTTTTTCCTTAATCTTAGATTGAGGAAGTGAATATAGTGCGCCATTATTAGTGCGTTTGTGTGTATTTCTCCTTCTCCTGGTTTGGGAATTCTTCTCATTCTGGGTGCAGATGTCAATAATTATTACATCCTTATTTAACTTTATGGTCTATAGTTGACATTTGTTTAATAAATTTGTTCTTTGTCATGTTTTTTGATCTTCTTTTCAGTCCTTAAAATAGAATTAGAATAAACAATGGGTTTGGACTCCTGTCTGGTCCTTGGGTGGCGTTTTTGCAGCCTCTTTTCCCATAGTTATCATTCCTGCTGAATGCGAATTTTTCCTCCTAAATCCTCTAATTTTTTTTATTTTTTTATTTTTTAGCATTTATTTATTTTTGAGAGACAAAGAGAGACAGAGTGAGCAGGGGAGGGGCAGAGAGAGAGGGGGACACAGAATCCGAAACAGGCTCCAGGCTCTGAGCTGTCAGCCCAGATCCCGACGTGGGGCTCAACCTCACGAACCACGAGATCATGACCTGAGCTGAAGTCAGATACTTAACTGATGGAGCCACCCAGGCATCGCCTCAGTCCTCTAATTCTTGACAGGCGTGATCAGGATTTGAACCAGAGACCCCTCTATTTAGCAAGTTGTGATTCCAGTTATACTTAGCTTTTTCATCATTACACATGTTGGAAGTAAACGTGCTTTGGAAAGAATATTTAAAACCACACCTGCAGTATTCTGACAGGCGATTCTGTTCTCTGCAGAGCCCAGGGCGAACAGCCACCCCCGCCGTCCTTCGCCGTGTTCCATGTCTGTGTGCCCCTGGGCTGAGTGCATGATTGCTTGCAACTCGCTGCTGTGTATTCTAGAACTCATACCTAAGTGGCCATGTAGGAGCATCTCCTGGAAGCAAACGCTCCAGCGGTTTTGGCCAGTAGTAACAAAGCACTCCAAACATGATAAAAGTCCATCCAAGAGTGGGAGGAGGAGGAGGACGAGCATGAGGACTAAGGTCAGAGGTGGTGAGGTGACCACCAGCACAGGAAGTGGGGACGATCGTGGCTCCCCTTCAAGGCTGGTATGGCAGCTGTGGCTGGTTGAAGATGGTCTCTCTCGCAGGTGATACGTTATTGCTGAATGAGATCCTAATCCTAGTGTAATGCTCTCCTCACAGATACACATATAAAATCTCAAAGTACTCACCTCCCTGGTCACTTCCTGATTGTGGAGGGGGTAAGATTTAAAAAAAAAAATTTTTTTAAGGTTTTATTCATTTCTCAGAGACAGAGAGACAGAGCGTGAGTGGGGGAGGGGCAGAGAGAGAGAGAGGGAGACACAGAATCTGAAACAGGCTTCAGGCTCTGAGCTGTCAGCACTGATCCCGATGTGGGGCTTGAACTCACGGACCGCGAGCCCATCACCCGAGCCGAAGTCGGATGCCCAACCGACTGAGCCACCCAGGTGCCCCCAGGGGGTAAGATTTTAGATGATCCATTTCTTCTTATAAACCCCACAGGGTTTCATAGTGGAAAATAAATGAGACTTATTTGTGCTTGCAAATCAAATGGCCATAAAAGGTTATTTCAATAGACAGAGGCAAAATCATACTAAAATAATTTAGTAAAAATGGGAGCTAAGAGCATGCTTAATGGAACATGATTAGATTTAATTTTCTTACTATTTCCATCATTAAAGCTCCATTATCTTCTCCGAGACGTCATTTAGGTTTCCAGCCACATGGAGGCTCTGAGGCGTTCGTGGGGAGCACATGGAGGCCTGTGAGTTCCATTAAAAAACAAAAACAGCTAATGATACGCTGTTCTTTCATTTTTGCTGTTTGACATCGGCGTCTCACATCCAGAGTCCCTTGTATTCTCTTCCTAACCTGATCTCTTAAAAGTCATAAGTGTCATTATCTAAGAGCTTTCATGCAAAAGAAGTTCGATTCTGGAGTTGAAAACAAAACTGCGACTCGCTGATGAATGTCCCTCAAGTGCAGAGGTTCTGAGGAGTTTTAAGAACTGCTCTGGTTATCCTTTGGCTTCGAGTATCTTCACATTGCCTCATCCGGAACCAGCAGATGCCCCGACAAGGGGGAAACGATTGAGCCTCGGGCTCTTCCACAGCTAAATCCTAGCTGTAGATGGTAACAGAATCAGTAACGGTATGAGCTCTTCACAGGTGGTAGAACTTCAAAGGTAGGGGTAGGTAAGAATCCATACAGCTGACACACCTCTAGAAAACATTGTGCCCTCTGCGTGATGTCACGAAGGAGAGGGTGCTGGCCTTTGCAGCCAGAGGTAGACTCTGGGTACTTCGGGTTCAGCGTGAGGTCCGTGCCACGGGCCTGAGTGCCAGCAAGTTGCTAAGGTGAGGTCATGAAGACGGGTCCCAGGTGAGGTGAGGAGTTCAGAGAAGCCAGCAGGCCGCGGGCCCCGTGGAGCTAACCAGGAGGATGATGTCCGGTCGCCCGGCCCAGTCCGTGCCGTGGCCCTGTAACCGATGTATGTCTGGAACAGCCACGGCGTATTTCTAGTTGCTGCTGTTGTTTTTTCTTTTAAGTTGGAGTATATCTGGTTTGTGTTCAACTCCAGTGAATCCAAGAGAAATGACTAACCTAGTCACTTATCATCAGCCGAGATTTAGTATGCATTCCGCAGGTGTCATCCACGTGTTCAGAGTAGTCAGCCTCAGCGCGCCTTCGTAATGTCCCATTTCTCTCAACCTCGGGTTCCCGGGTCCCTGGGTTTGCGTCCTTCCTCGGGTCCTAGACCTACCTTTTCAAGCCTGCTGGTCCTCCCTGGCCGGCCCCATGCCCCTGCCCTGCCTACAAACTTTCCTGGTCTCGCCGGCTCAGCAGCGCCCCGCTCCCTGGTGTGCGGGAGCAGGGCTTGACTTGATCGGCGGGCCGTACTCCCCTGGGCCCCGTCTGTCTCCCCGCGCGCCCGCTGCGTGGGAAGTGGGTGGGAAGCCCCGTGACGGCAGGTGCCTGCCGGAGCGCAACGTGGCATCGGCGTCTAGGGCGGGCCTGGCGCGGCTGGTGTTCGGGGCAGCTCGGTGAAGGGATGGCGTTCAAATGAGTGCAGGGGAGAGGATTCGGGTCGTACCTCCAAAATAGGGTAGGCTGTTTTCTGTAACGCAGGAGGACATCAGCGGGGAAGACCACCCCAAATAACGAATAATCAACAAACCGTTCCCGTATTTGTAAAGATTTCCGGATGCGTTTGTGTACGTGGGTGTTTGCGTGTATTTTCAAATTTATACAAATTCACATTAAAACCTCTTTTTGTGGGGCGCCTGGGTGGCGCAGTCGGTTAAGCGTCCGACTTCAGCCAGGTCACGATCTCGTGGTCCGTGAGTTCGAGCCCCGCGTCAGGCTCTGGGCTGATGGCCCGGAGCCTGGAGCCTGCTTCCGATTCTGTGTCTCCCTCTCTCTCTGCCCCTTCCCCGTTCATGCTCTGTCTCTCTCTGTCCCAAAAATAAATAAAAAAAATGTTGAAAAAAAAAATTTTAAAAAAACCCCTCTTTTTGTTTTTAAATATGGGAGCTCGCATTCATTCTGTCCAAGTCAGTTCTGTTTTCTGTATTGTTAAACCTCTAATTAAAAAGACTGTATGCACCCCCCGCCCCCCCCCCCCGTGTTGATAGCAGCACTATCCACGATAGCCAAAATATGGAAAGAGCCCAAATGTCCATCGATGGATGAATGGACAAAGAAGGTGTGGTACATACATACAATGGAGTATTACTTGGCAATGGAAAAGGATGAAATCTTGTCATTTGCAACTACGTGGACGGAACTGGAGAGTATTATGCTCGGTGAAATTAGTCAGAGAAAGACAAACATCATATGACTTCACTCACATGAGGACTTTAAGAAACAAAACAGATAAACATAAGGGAAGGGAAACAAAAATCATATAAAAACAGGGAGGGGGACAAAACAGAAGAGACTCATAAATACGGAGAACAAACAGAGGGTTACTGGAGGGGTTATGGGAAGGGGGAATGGGCTAAATGGGTAAGGGGCACTAAGGAATCTCCTGAAATCATTGTTGCACTGTATGCTAACTAATGTGGATATGAATTAAAAAAAATTAAAAAATTGTAATGATACCTCTTCTCCTCCCTCTTCCAATATATATGTGATGATGTTGGACTTTTGGTAACTGGGGTGGCTTCTAGTATTTAGGATTCTTTTAGGGGGCTGAAGAAAGCAGGACTCTGAGGACATTGTTTCACCCCACAACCTATTGGTTAGATGCACATTGAGAAGGCATGGATGAGGGATGCCTGTCTTGTGCTAAAACTTACATTGGAGTGATCTTTGCTATAATCCACAAGTAAATATTTGAGACTGTGCAGAACTGTCTTGTTTGACTCCAGTAAAGCATAGACATTTGATATTTGACATAATTTGATATTATTTACCTTACTTTCAAATAAACATTTGAGAAGTGTCAAACAAAGACAACACTTCAAGCTATGAAATAAACTGTGCACTTACACTTGGAGTCTCAGAGATTGCAATCCGGGAGATACAGCTTTGAAATAGAAAACATGCTCTGGGGAGACAGAGGAGGTTGGAGGTTTTAAAAGGAAAGAGAAGATTTCCATAAGTTGTTTTGAAGAAAAGATGCATTGGTGCTGGTATATCTACAGTTATGTTAATCTGTATGTGATTGGTAGCTGGGCTGATGTTATACAGAAAATCCACCTATGTGCATTATAACAAAAGTAGATGCCTTGACTTTTACCTGAGTTCAACCAAAAAAAAAAAACAAAAAAACCAATCTGAGAGTTTGAGAAAGAAGATGTGTAGGAGCCCCACTCTCTCGATGTCCTCCTGGCTTCATTTTAAATAACTCTCTTAGCAATGCCTATTCCATTTTATTCTCTCCATTGCCGGAAGATACAGCCTTGGGTTTAGCGTGAAAGGATGTTGGAGCAGAAGGGGACCTTGGAGGTGGGCCTGAACCTCCAGCAGGTCACAAGGTTGCCCGCTTGTGCACGTGTCAGGGGCAGGGCTTTCCCTTCTGCTTGCTTCCAGTGGAGCTCCCGGCTCTTGCACCTGCCTGGGGCAGCTGACGCGAAATGATGAGCCGGGTGCTCCATCCCCCTGGACAAGAGGGGAAGGGCTCCCTGTCCTCTGTATGGATTGAAAGGACATTTCTAGCTGTCTGAGGTTTTGGCCTCTTCCCCTGCCCTTGGTGGATCTGGTGACAGTGACTTGTATGCTCAGAGCCGTTGCTGTTGGAGTCGTTCCGGTGGAGCCTACGTTCTGTGGCACTTCAGAGCATGATGACATGGTTGAAGTTCTGTTGGTTGTTTCTCCTGCATTTGGTTCACAACTCTCTAGGGAGCTTCCTGGGTGAAATCCGAAACTGACCCTGGTACCGGAAGGGCAGGGAGAGGTGAAGGAGGAGGCCGGCCACTCCAGCTCGGTAGGTGGCAGTTCAGTAAGCAGAGGGAACCCACGTATGTATGAGGCTTGTCCTGGGCGGGCAGCAGCAAGACTGGATCTGTGCAGCCACCTGCCAAACCTTAGAAGTGTGTTTAGAAAGAGGCCCTAACTGGGTGCGGCCATGCTGGCCGCTCAGGTGTTCGCAGCCCATCGCCATCTCATGGCTGTGTCCTTGGTGCAGCCTCTGGGAGCGGGAAAGGCGAGCAGAACCTACATTCCAAGGACAGGGCAAGGGTGAGGAGCCTTCGGTCACCGGGGTCAACCGGCAGTCACGTCTTTATGATGACTGTACCCAACAGCTTCCACTGTAGGTTTTTGTGTGTGTAAACCTGTGTGTTTGTTTTGGTTGTTTACTGTGTTACTCATGCCCTGAGAGAGGAGGTTCTAAGATTGGTGACAAACTCCAGTCTTCTATGGATGGTGTATGCATGTCACAGAAGCTCAGGGGCATCTTCTAAAGATCAGCACCCCTTCTCTGCACAACTCCCACAGACACAGGCTCACCAGCATTCACCTACCTGTGCCCATCCGTTGTCATGCACGCCAGCAGAAGGGAGGACGCATGTCAATCAGTGTGCCGAGGGGACCACACATATTTTCATTTGCAGCTCATCAGAATTCACATGCAGAAGTGGCGGCTGTGACACCACTTCTCTGTAAACTCACAGCGGGGTGGCCAGGTGAGAGTGTGATAGCAAGAAAACGATCCCAGCCCATGTGCTGCATGAATTGAGAGAGAGCTTGAAGTGCTGGGCATTAAAGAGAATCAGTTGCTCCTCTGCTCCCTGTCTGGTGAGAATGGCATGTGTCACCAGGCTGACGCCAGGCGGTGCTAAAGGCAGTGACCTGAGCAGTTGTCTCTGTGCAGCTCCCGATGAAATGTTGGCCAGCTTTTATTTGGAGGCACCCAGTGGCCGGACATGGACTGTGTTGGCTGACTTTTTGTTCCTAATTCAGGTGACCCGCTGCTTTGTGATGCAGAGACTTTTCGTTTTAGCACCTGTAGACTTGGGGTTGCACCCTGAGCTTGTCTTTTCTGGGCTCGCTTTTCCATCTTGAGGAAATCCATTAGTCCCTCCTTTCTTCCTTCCCATCCTCTCCAGTCTCTCTCCCTTCTAACCTTTGTCCCTCTCTTCATTCTTAGCACTCGTTCTGATTACTGGTTTTCTCTCTGACCTGCGTGAAGAAAACTTAATGATGCCATCTCGATATGTAATTTCTTAAAGCTGAAGCCCGTTTATTGGGGTACAAGAATTAAAAATATGAAAACCCGGTATCCTTCCCTTTCCTCTCCTCCCTTCTCTTTCATCCTAAGCTCAAGGCACTTTCCAGGCACTGTTGGGACTGTTGCTTTGATCCAGAAGCAGTGGGTGTGAGCAGATGGGCACTGCATGAATAGAGCCTTGATTGTCCAGCAGACAGCCAAGACTCCCATAGGGATTTGTCCCAGAATAGATGTTAAAGAGGGGGATCAGGTTTCAGCTGACATCTGAAGGTCCTTAGGAGATGCCCAGCCTGGCTTGACCTAAGAAATTAATTTGAGCTCTCCATAGTCCACAGTCCCCTTCTAGGTTTCAGAAATGAGACCAGCCAATATATGGTCACATTCTTTCTTGGTCAAGTTGGTCAGTCTCCTTACTCCTCTGGAATCTCCTTATTCTTCTTGTGTTTCCAAGATATACCCTGGTCTCTGCTCAGCGTCTGTGCGTTTCTTGATCCCTTCTCTCAAACCTTTTCCCAGCACGAGACCCCTTGACCCTGCCCACGGTTGTCCAGCATGAGCCACGTTAACACTTCTATGTTTTTACCCAGTTTATGCATTTATTAGAGTGTCTTTAAGTTCTAGTTATTATGTTGGGTCTTTGCTGGCATTTTGTATTATCTAATAGATGAAAAATTCCTCAGATGATTTTTATCCCGTCACAACCAATTTGTTCTCCAGGATCGTATATTTTCTATCATTGTGCGGCCAAAAATGAGCATATTGAATGTTCCAAAGTGATTATACAAATATAACTGTTACTATCTAAGTAGAGTCTAAGAAAAGGAAAGCTGATTGCCCTCTGTTAATGGAGATTGAGAACAGAAGTGTGATCATGCCTACAATACCGAGTGCACCAAATTCCACGGTGAGTGACAAAGATCCGGGCCGCGTTGTGCTGCTCGTTGGTGAACATCCAGTGTGTGTGTTTGCAGTCTCCCTGCTGTCTGATTTGTTCCTTGCTCAGAATAACTTATTGGAAAACGGTGCTCCTTGTTTAAAATTTCAATTCAGACCGTGAGATGGCTAGGCTCTCACTGCCACTTTAGAGGCAGCCCTGTGTAACAAAAACTGGTTGAAAAACCCAATGGGATCCAGACAGCGTGTGCTTTTGGGGTGGGGGTGGGGGTCAGTAGGCATCATGTCCTCAGGAATAGCCCACCTACCACTTGCTGACCTAGTGGAGAGGTGTTAATTAAGGTCAACTGAATCTGTAGCTCCAGGGACCGGTGTCTATATTATTACTCCAGTGTTTGCAAAACAACAACAACGTTTGTAAAGCTGCCTACTTGACTCTGCATGCCCTGATGTGATTTTTAGAAGTGTGAGGACAGAGTGAGGTGGTGGAGAAGGAAGACACCTTCTCCTGCTCCTTCTCTTCTCTTCTGGGGCCTCAGTTGTTTTATCTTTAAAATCAAAAGATTGAACTAGAAAGTTTTCTCAGCTTCTTCCAAAGTCTGATACTTTGATTCTCACTTCGCTCCAGGTTTGCCTGCTGGTTTGGGGCAAGCCAAGGAGCCCTGACTTTCCTCAGCCTGGATTCCTTTCTGCCTAGCACCATCTCTCTCTGCTCTCTGAAACCCTAGGTTCACGTAAACTCGCCAGCTCCCGGCACGGTCTTCTCCGGCAGACGTGGCCAGTACTCCTTTGAGACAGGAGCCGCGAGCACCACACTTGGTGAACTCCCCAGTGTGGGCAAACTCCCACAGTAAAAGCCGTAATTGAAAACTGTCTCGTGATAGTTGAATGTATCGATCTTTCCAGTCCCCGAACGCAATATTTTCTTTCTTTAAAATGGGACACTTCTTTATATTTGTGAGCAATCCTTTTTTTTTTTTTTTTTTTTTTAACGTTTATTTATTTTTGAGACAGAGAGAGAGCATGAACAGGGGAGGGTCAGAGAGAGGGAGACACAGAATCTGAAACAGGCTCCAGGCTCCGAGCTGTCAGCACAGAGCCCAATGCGGGGCTTGAACTCACGGACCGCGAGATCATGACCTGAGCCGAAGTCGGCCGCTCAACCGACTGAGCCACCCAGGCGCCCCGTGAGCAATCCTTTTTAACGGAGAGCCCCATTAAAACCATGTCTGCGTCTGTCAGGAATTGTGGAGTGTATATCTTCCATGCCGATGCACATGCTTTGTGAGTCCTTGACAACTATTTCACACGTGAGAGATTTGATGTATTTTGGTTAAAGGAAAAAGGTCTGAATTTGTCATTTATTGCAAATATCCAAAAGCGAGTATGTACCTATTAAACGTTTGGAGGACGGTCATTTTTATTGCTCAATAAGTATTTATCAGTTATTTAATTGCAGGCAGTTTCTGGTCAGTGACAAATTCATTCCTTGACGGAGACTCTCATGAGCTATCTGTCCCTTCCCCAGCTGTATTGACCCAAGCGACTTCGAGCAAGATTGGTTTTTCGTTAATACACCAGAGGCCTCTGCTTACCAGGCGCCGCTCCTGGCACTGGGGACTTGATCGAAAGTCCCAGCTCTGCCCTCAAAGGGCTCGAGATCAGGTGAGGAATGAAGGAACCAACCGTTACGTATACGGTAGGTGCTACGATGCAGTCAGGCACGGGAAGGCGATGACCGTGCTGTCCAACGGGAAGGACCGCCTTCCCCACGGCCCCCAGCTGCTGCCAATGACACCTGGCCTGAATCTTTAAGAGGGGATGGTAGTTTGTCAAGGCCTTATTTTGGTAACATTGTGATTATTATTTTGGGCAGTGGCAGGGGTGTAACGGGAAGGCAGAGGGACTTGCGTGTCTGGACACACACCTGTATTTGCTCATCTGTCCCCTTCGGGCCTGTGTTTAGCTCACACAGGGTGTTGTGGGGCAGATCAGCCCGTCCATTGGCATCCCAGGCAGACACGTGGGAGGGGTACAGCCCGCGTCTGGGGACGCTGGTCCCCGCTGCTCCCCTCTGTCTCCATTGCCAGGGCTCTCCGGCCCGACCGGGACTGGTTCTGACCCGCTGTGCCTGTCTCGAGGCGTAGCGCCCTGTCGGGAGCCGGGGGGAGGGCAGCTTGCTGCTAGAAGCTTAAATGGTGTGAAAGGGCAGGAGGGCTGAGCAAGCCAAGCGGCACAGTTCACCTGCCAGGGGGGCATCCGCAGCACTCGGCCATTGGCGTGGAGCGAGGGCTGGAGTTCTCCAGCTGAGCTCGGCATATGATTGGCAAATGGTACCATTTGGTCCACAGCCTCCTTTCTGTGCCAGCTGGAATGTATTGCTAATAAGAACTTGTATTTGCTGCTGCTTGAGGGCCTCGACAATATCTGTCAGTCAGATTCAAAAATTTAAATTCCTTTCTCGCATGTCTTGAATCAGAAAGATGATGACCCAAATAAAAGAAGGGACTTCGTTCTGTACCTCCAGGCTTTTAGGGTGAGAGCATTCTATGTGTCTGGCTACCTATGGGGAAGAGTGCCTCCTCAGAGCCCGCTAAGCCCCCAGCAGCCCTGACCACAGGGCCCAGGAGCTGTTTGACTGTTTGGCAGCTGGCAGAGCAAATGCCCAGTAATAGTCACCCCAGCCCCAACTTCGTCATGCCTCAAACATTCCCACTCTGGATGTCCATATATCCTTGCCTTGCTTCCCTGTATGCATTTATGAGGTAAATGGGTGAAATTCATTTTATTTATTTATTTTTTAGTGTTCTTCCCTTTTGAGAGAGAGAGGAGGGCGGGCAGAGAGAGGGAGGGAGACAGAGAATCCCAAGTAGCACAGGGCCCGATATGGGGCTCGAACCCATGAACCATGAGATCATGACCTGGAACCGAGATCAAGAGTTGGACGCTTAACCAACTGAGCCACCCAGGCGCCCTGTGAAATTGATCTTAAATTTGTGCCCCTTCAGCTTGTTCCCTTCCCTGTTCCTTACCCCCGGGGGTCAGGATTTGGCTCAGGAAATCCTGAGAATATTTCCAAAATCATAACGTGATGCTGCTCTGGGATCAAAAGCACGGGCACCACAATGCCCTTGCTTCTGCCACCCGTGGTTCTTGTGGCCTCGCCTCCCTTCAGGCCTTTGATTCCCCTGGGGCTCTGGACAATCTGGATGGTGGGAAGCGATGGCCCTCCACCTTGGGCCTACGGTGGACTCTCATGTGCTCCCTGGGCCTGCGGGTCCCACTTTTAAGCCCTAGGAAGGGGGATGAGCCTTGCTACTTGAGAAAGAGGAGCCTGGTCTGCAGTGGAGGAGAGGAGGCTGGAAGTAGAGGCTCCACTAGGGGGCTCGTGGCAGCCCCAGCCAAAGATGGCAACTGCCTGTGGCAGAGGAGAGCTCCTAGAGGGGCCCCGGGGAGAATCAGGGGGACTTGATTGCTGATTGGATGTGGGAGGTTGGCGAGGCAGTTGGCCCCTGGGTAATTCCAGGATCTTTGGCTGCATGGTGGGCAGACAAAAGGAGGATGTGTGAGGAGAAAGGACAGGATGAGTTCAGTTTAGATCCCATGGGGTTTGAGCGGTGTGTGGCAGAGCCTTGTGAAAAATCAGCAATCTGCAAAAGTGTCCTCGTCCCCTCAGATACAGTTGTCACATCGGGACGCTCTGAAGAGCCTTCTGTGGGCTCCAGCTGTCTAGGAACCCAGCCGTGTGGGAGAAGGTGTAAAAGGGACAGTGAGTGGACACCCCGCTCTGTCCTAGAGCTGCACCTTTGTACTGCGGGCAGGCTTGTGCACCGCAGACTAGCATCCTGCGGTGCAACGTGTGGGTTTCCCCTGAAATATGATCTCACTGTGTGTTGAATAGGGCGTGTCCTGTGTTTATTTCCAGGAGATCAGATTCCATGTTCACAACACTTGTGTGTGTGCTTCTGCCTTCTAGCCTCCCCTTGGCTTCTAACCTCCATCGGGACTGGTGGGTGCCTTTCGGTTTGCTGTCTTTTGAGATCTGACCCCACACCAAGGGCAGCAGAGAGTGACCGTGGTTCACTGTTACTCTTCATCGCTAAAGGCATTTCCTGCCTTGACTATTCAGACCCCTGCCAAACTCTTGGATCTGGCCATCTGAAGGCTTTTAGTGCCGTTTACGTCCTCAGATATTAGAACGAAGTCTAACACTTTGTTTACAGTGAAACTGCTTTGGGATGGCTGATCATTTTTCAGTAGTGTTTCCTTGCTGTGCCCTTGGTATTTCAGAGCTGTCCTCTTTAAGCACTGAAGCAATTAGTTTTGAGAAGGCTGATTCTTCAGGGTCCAGTGCTCCCCTGCCTTTCATTTGCTGAAGCTGTACATTTTAATGAAGTTGTTTCATCTATGTTGCCAAACACCAGAATTTTGCTGTTTCCATTCTAATTATCTCTACTGGCAAATGCTGTGTTTTATTAGAGCTCTCAAGTGCTCTGTTTATTAAATGTCCATACACTATGCCATTAGGCACACAAATTAGGTCAGCTGTGCTTATTGATGGGTTATGGATAAAGGAGTTAAATGTTTTCGTCATGATCTTAAAATGCAGTAGGATTGCCTTCCGTGGCTGCGTGGGTCGTCAGTGATGGCTTCTCTGATGAGCTCGGCTGCCTTTCTTACCCAGCAGCCGAGGCTAATGCTATGTCTGAGCAGTGGTGCTGCGGATGGGGGGGCTCGAGTATGTATCTTCAGTCTTTCGGGTAATATGCTTATTCTTTCCTTTCCTGTAGTTGTGACCGGCACCTCCATCTCGCTTCCCGGGTTGTGTGTCTTACGGCATCGTGATGCACAGTGAGGGTTTTATGAGGCCAGCAGGTGCCAGTGATGGTGGCACAGGGAGGGCAGCACTGCAGCACTTCCCCAATTCAGTACTTGGCTGCTTCTTTCCAGCTCCTACTCCAGGCCCTTTAAGTTCCTCCCGCCTCACCCCGTGGCTCCTCAGGTGGTATTGGTTAAGCGGGGGGGGGGCGGGGGGGGGGGGCCCCCCCCCCCCCCCCCCCCCCCCCCCGCCGCCCCCGTTCCTGTGGTCCCCAGGCGATGCCGCGTGGTGATGAGGGGCGTGGCTTCTGCCATCGCCCAGACCGAATCCCAGCCTCGCCACTGAAGAGCTGGGTGATTCTTGGCAAGTCCCACCTCCCCTCGCTACCCTCCATGTCCTTATCTGTAAAAAGGGGAGAACCGGAGCCCCTTGGGTGTATGTGTGAGGATTAAATGAGATGATAATGCAGGTTTACATGCTTGGGATACAGGCCCCGGCACGTAGTGCCGCATCAGCAAAACAGTCAGCCACACGCTTTGTCCCTGTTCAGGCCCACATGGGTGTCTGCCACCCTGGGCCAAGATCAGCGCCGAGGCCGCTGGTGGCTGGGCCCCTGACCCTGTGCCACAGGCCCCCTCGTGCCACAGTCATAACCTGCTCTGCCTCTCCTTAGAGGGCTTTACTTGTGTGCGTTGAGGTGCCCGTGGTGTAGACTGCTTGCTTTATTCATGAGCCATGGGAATTAAAAAAAAAAAAAAAAAAAAAAAAAAAAAATCAGGTCTTTACCTAGCCTTCTGTTATAGTCTTTTCACCCTGGGGCTCAGGCATAGCGTGCTGGGGGATGGGGTACCCTAGAGGAGCATCCGATGGGACCCAGTCTTCCATCGGGATCATCCCTCCCTTCCAACTCTGGCCCGTGGCCTTTGAACCAAACTCGAGTTTCCCTTTTCTCTTTGCATGAGGCTTGCGAAGTGCCCAAGACTAACTCTGGCCCCACATATTTACCCTACTGTTTTCTCCCTTCTTAGAAATCCTCTACTCTGACTTTAAGAAGCGACTATGATGTTTTTTAATAGATAATTTATCCCCTGTAGGCTAATATGGTTGTGAACAGCAAGAACAAATCTTATTAACGTTGCTAAGAGAAATGAAATAACTCAGCTTGATAGAAGTCAATGGAAGTGTGTTTAATTCATATTTACACCTTCTCAACTGCTCTTCGCATGTATTTAATTCTTTCTGGGGGAAATGATAATCTAGGCCACAGCAATCGCTATGTTAGTTCCCCTGGGGAACCACAGCATCATCTTGAGCAGGGACAATGATTCTGTTCCATGCTGTTTTCTCCCCCACACCATGTAGGAAGCACATATACCTGCAAGAGAGAAGAGTAACTCTATAGAATTCTCTACTATGCTCTTCATAAAGCCCTCACTTTATATTAAACAAAGGTCACAGTGTATGAATTGTTTGAAAACCAACAACAAAGAAACCTAAAAACAACAATGTTTTGGGGCACTTGGATGGCTCAGTTGGTTAAGCGTCCGACTTCAGCTCAGGTCATCGTCTTGTAGTTTGTGAGTTCGAGCCCTGCATCCGGCTCTGTGCTGGCAGCTTGGAGCCTGGAGCCTGCTTCGGATTCTGTGTCTCCCTCTCTTTCTGCCTCTCTCTCTCTCTCTCTCTCTCTCTCTCTCTCTCTCTCTTTCTCAAAAATAAACAAACATTAAAAAAATAAAAAAAAAATTTAATAATGGCTAGAAAAGGAACCATTTCTCTCAGTCTGGTTACAGGATTATGGGTCTCTTTTTATTTCCTGCATCAAATATTTGGTCCCGAGGACCCCCAGGGATAAGGTTGGTGGGGGCTGCTAATAATCAGAGTGCACCTTCGCCTAACGCCCCTCTGCAGGCTGAGTAGTGCGGCTGGCAGAGGCCTTCATTCTGCAGGGAGTCTGCAAACTCCAGGGCAGGAGTCCAAGAACCTGGCTGGCCAGGGTACAGTCCTGGGTTCTTAGTGTTCAAGGGTCATGGAGGTTTGGATAGTTGGTTTTTGTACTAAAGGAAATGCCTGTATCAACAAGCGGCCTCACCCCATCAGCACAAGGGAAAATTGAAGTACTGGCTTCACAAAGAGGCAAAAATATCACCAAGAGCATCGTAGAAAAGATACATTCAATCATAAAAATGTGTAGATCAAAGGAACAATGGATTTATCTCCAGTGAAAAGGACCTATATTTGCTGACAGGCTGGTCTTTGAATAAGCAGTGGAATGTGTTATTTTACTGAATGGGACCAAAAAAAAAAAAAAAAACAAAACCCTGAAAAGATTTATTAGCTCCTCTTTTCTTGACTAGAATAGGTTTCCTATGTATCGTTAGTTACTTTATCATGAATAACGTGTCGTGTCATCTTGTGCCTATTAATCACCCTTTCCTCGCAACCAACTGTACGAATAATTAGATGAAATTGGTGGCGGACCATCGCTTCCCTATTCATCTTCTTGAGCCCGTGTCAGTGGAACATTCAAACGTTACCATTTACTCTTCAGTGTGTGTTTCTAAAGAAAGTTAGAAATTTGGGGGCATCGGTATTTGGCAAGCAAAGCCCTTGCCTTACATCAAGCGAAGACACAGATGGCGAGGCGCATGACGCCAAGGGGCTGTCATTGCTGAGAGACCCACATCCGGTGACACGGCAGCCTCAGAGCCAGATGCAGCGTGGGTGTTCTCGTAAGCCTTGGAAACCACGTGTCCATCAAGGGTCTCCTGGTCGCTCTGCCGTGTGTTGTTCCCTCCAAGACCTGGCAGTTTCATTTTGTGACCTCGGTCACTTTCAGGTGCGGTCTCCCCAGGTCCACGTAGTTAACTTCTGGTCACTCTGACTCCTGCGTCACCCATCTGAAGCAGAGACAGCTGTGTGGCTGTCACTCAGCTCCTGGGTTGGAGGCCACATGCAGCCGCACTGTGCTCTGAATGACTCATGCTGCCTCCCAGCTAACTGAACACGCGGATGGGGGGAGTGTCTCAAGGCGGAAGGATCTGCTTCGTTAGGTGCAGAAAGTTGACCATTTAGCCTCATGCAAAGGATGAAGGGACAGAGGTCACCCGATCATTTGTCTCTATCGTGGTGTAATTGTAATTCTGTATAGTTATGATGACATTTGTGATCTATTGCAGGAACATCAGGAGAACATTCTGGGTCACACCATGCAAAGTGTGATTGCGTTGCTCAACAATCTGGTGGCCTGCAAAGATTCAAATATGAAGCTACTTTATGAACAAGGTAAATGCTTCTTAGAATTCCTTTTGAGACTCTTGTTTTTTTTTGCCTATTTGTTATTTTCCTCATCATATGTAGCAGGGAGTCAAGAAGTGCTGTTTAAAGTTGATGAATCAGGGGCGGCTGAGTGGCTCAGTTGGTTAAGCATCTGAGTTCGCCTCGGGTCATGATATCACGGTCGTGTGATTGAGCCCCACGTCGGGCTCCGTGCTGAGTGTGGAGCGTGCTTAAGATTCTCTCTCACTTTCTTTCCCTCTGCCCCTCTCCCCTAATGGCATGTTTGCTCTCCCTCTCTAAATAAATAAAATATGTTAAGTCTAGATATGTATGCAACCCCTGGGGTACATTTTTGTCAGGTGCGGCTCCTTGAATTTTGGTCCTCTCGAACTTGAAGACCTGTGAGCTAAGGATACACGTTACTGCTCTGCCACATTTCTAGACTGTAACGAGGAGACGTAGCAAGAAGGACCATCAGAGGAACTCTCATTTAAAAGGGCAAAGTAAAGGTAGATAACAGTCACTGATCCATGACAATGTTGAAATCTTGGGGGACACGTTTCCTCAGCCCTCATTGTTCCCAAAGGAAAAAAATACTCCCGTGCTTTGAGAATAGTTTGCCCTGGGAATGGTTCTCTGTGGCTCTTGCCTCTAACTTCTGAATCGTTGTTCTTTTCCCATAAGAGTGGCCCATGCTCGTAGCTGAGTAAGACTCTAAGCCTGATTCTTCCCTGTAGAAGTTTGGGACCCTACAACTGTTTTTCATTGTAAAAGGAATTATCCCTGGTCTCCTCAGTCCAAACCAGTGGTGCTTCTTTCAATGTGAGTCTAGCAAAAACTTTGTTAGTTTCTTGTAAATTTTTTTCTGGTTTCATTGAGAAATAATTGATACAACATCACTGTATAGGTTTAAGCAGTATGGTGTGATGATTCGGTTTACATATATTGTGCAGTGATTACCACGATAGGTTTAGCTAACGTCCATCTTCTCTTATAGATACAATAAAAAGAAAAGAAAGAAAAACTGGGAATGGTTTTTCCTTATAATGAGAACTGTTAGGATTTGCTCTTAACAGTTTTCCTATATATTATGTAGCAATGCTAACCGTCATCTTATGTTGTATATTACAGCCCTAGAACTTATTTATTTTTACAACTGGGGGCTTGTACCTTTTGACCACCTTTCTCCTTTTCCTCTGCTTCTGGTAACCACAAGTCTGATCTATTTTTCTGTGAGTTCGGTGGTGATAGTTTAGATTCCACATATAAGTGAGATCGTACAATATTTGTCTTTCTCTTTCTGACTTATTTCACAAAGCATAACGCTTTCGGGGTTTAACCATGTTGTTACCAATGGTAGGTTTTCCTTTTCTATGGCCGAATAATATTCCATTATGTGTATACATACACACCCTTCCTTCTTTATCCATTGACTGCTTGATGGACACTTAGTTTGTTTTCATGTCTGGCTACTGCAAATAATGCTGCTGTGAACATGCAGGTGCAGGTAGCTTTCTGAGTTAGTGTTTTTGTTTCCTTTGGGTGTATTCCCAGAAGTGGAATTACTGGGTCCTATGATAGCTCTTTGTTTTTTGTTTGTTTGTTCTGTTTGTCTGCTTGTTTTGAGGATCCTCCATACTGTTTTCCATAGTATGGGAAGGCTGCACCAATTTACATCCCTGCCAACGGTGCGCAAGGGTCCTTTTCCTCATCCATGCCAGCGTCTGTTATCGTTGGCCTTATCAGTGGTGGCCGTTCTAACAGGCATAAGGTGATACTGCATTGTGGTTTTAATTTGCATTTTTCTAATGACTCGTGATGCTAGGCATCTTTTCATGTACCAGTTGGCCTTTTGTGTATATTCTTTGGCGAAGCGTGTGTTCAGGTAGGTCCTTTACCCATTTTTCAATTGGGTTACTTTTTTTTGCTACTGCGTCATATGATGTCTTTTTTTTAAATTTTATTTAAATCCAAGTTAATTAATTAACATGTAGTGTAATATTGGTTTCAGAAGTAGAATTGAGTGATTCATCACATACATATAATACCCAGTGCTCATCCCAACCGTATGATTTCTTTGTGTATTTTGGATTTTAGCCCCTGGTCAGATACATGGTTTGCAAATACTTTTTCTCACTCCATAGGTTGTTTTTTTACTTTCTTGATGGGTTCTTTGGTGTACAGAAGGTTTTTAGTTGGATGCCATCCCACTTGTTTATTTTTCTGTTCGTTGCCTGTGTTTTAAGCATCACATCCAAAAAGTCATTATCAAGATGCATGTCAAGAAGTTTTACTCCTATATTTTTTTTTCTAGGGCTTTCATGGTTTCAAGTCTTAAATTTAAGTATCCATTTTGAATTAATTTTCATGAGTGGTGTAAAATATAGGTCCAATTTCATTCTATCTGTTCTCCACTCGGTGTTCTTAGTTCCCTTGTCAAATATTAGTTGACTGTATGTGCTTGGATTTATTTCTGGGCTTCTGATTCTGTTCCATTGGTCTCTTTGTGTTTGTGCCAGCACCATAGTGTTTTGATGACCATAGATTTATATACTCTAGATTGCAAGTAGGAACTGTGATGCCTCCTGCTTTTTTCTTCTTTCTCAGGATTTCTTTGGGTATCCGGGGTCTTTTGTGGCTCCATCTGGGTTTTAGGAGTGTTTTTTTTCTACTTCTGTAAAAAACGTCATTGTCATCTTGATAGGGATTCCATTGAATATCTAGATGGCTTTTGGTATTTTTGACATTTTAGCAATATTCTTCAATCCATGGACATATCATACTTTCCCATTTCTTCCTTTTTTCTTTGATTTCTTTCATTAGTGTGTTGTATTTTGCAGAATAGACATCCTTCACTTCTTTACTTACGTTTATTCCTAAGATTTTGTTGTGTTTGATGCTGTTGGAACTGGGATTGATTTCTTCGTTTTTCAGAAAATTCATTGTTAGCATATAGAAATGCTATTGATTTTTTTGTTAATTTTGTATCCTGCAACTTCACTGACTTTACTGATTAGATCTAACCGTTTTTGGTTGAGTCTTTAGAGTTTCTTTATTTAAAATGACATCATCTCATAGGGGTACTTGTACCCCAGTGTTTGTAGCAGCACTTTCCACAATGGCCAGATTATGGAAAGAGCCTAAATGTCCATCAACTGATGAATGGGTAAAGAAGTTGTGGTTTATATATACAATGGAATACTACTTGGCAATGAGAAAGAATGAAATATGGCCTTTTGTAGCAACGTGGATGGAACTGGAGAGTGTGATGCTAAGTGAAATAAGTCATACAGAGAAAGACCCATACCATATGTTTTCACTCTTATGTGGATCCCGAGAAACTTAACAGAAGACCAAGGGGGAGGGGAAGGGGAAAAAAAAAGAGAGGGAGGGAGGCAAACCATAAGAGACTCTTAAAAATTGAGAGTAAACTGAGAGTTGATGGGGGGAGAGAGGGAAAAGTAGGTGATGAGCATTGAGGAGGGCACCTGTTGGGATGAGCACTGGGTGTTGTATGGAAACCAATTTGACAATAAATTTCATGTTAAAAAAAATTTAAAAAATAAAATGCCATCATCTACAAATAGACAGTTTTGCTTCTTTGTTTACAATTCCTTTTACGTGCCTTTACAAAGACTTTTATTTCTTTTTCGTGCCTGATTGTTCTGGCGAGGACTTCTTGTACTATGTTGAACAGAAATGTTGAGAGTGGCCTTTTTTTCCTGACCTTAGAGGAAAAGCTTTTAGTCTTTCACAGTTGAGGCTAATGTTAAAGTGTAGACTTGTCATATTTGGCCTTTATTATGCTGGGGTATGTTCTTTATGCCTAATTTTTAGATTTTATGAATGGACATTGAATTTTATCAAATGCTTTTTCTGTGTCTAGTAAGATGATCATATGATTCTTTCCTTTCTTTCTATTAATGTGACATATCACATTGATTTTGCATATGTTGAAGCATTCTTGAATCCCAGGGATAAATCCCACTTATTCGTGGTGAATGATCCTTTGCTGTGCTGCTGACTTTGGGTTGCTAGTGTTTTGTTGATAATTTTTGCATCTATATTCATCAGGGATATTGGCCTGCAGTTTTCTTTCCTAGTAGTGTCCTTTTGTGGTTTTTAGTAACAGGATAAATGCTGGCTTTGTAAAAACGAGTTCAGGAATGTTTCCTACTCTTAAATTTTTTTGGAAGAGTTTGAGAATAATTGGTATTCTTGTTTAAATGTTTGGTAAAAGTCACCAGTGAAGCCATCTCGTCCTGGGCTTTTCTTTGTTGGGAAGTTTTTGCTTACTGATTCAATCTTCTTACTAGTAATCTGTCCAGATTTTCTATTTTTTTCTTGAGTCAGTCTTGCTAAGTTGTACATTTCTAGGAATTTTTTCATTTCTTATAAGTTGTCCAATTTGTTGGTGTGTAGTTGTTTATAGTAGCCTCTTAATCATCTTTTGAATTTCTGTGGTGTCCATTGTAATGTTTCCTTTTTCATTTATAATTTTGTTGATTTGAGACCTTTCTCTCTCTCTGTTTCTCTGTCTCTCTCTTTGATTAACCTAGTGAGGGTTTGTCAGTTTTGTTTACCTATTCAAAGAACCAACTCTTAGTTTGATTAATCTTTTCTATTCTTTTTCTGTTTTCTGTTTCATTTATTTATGTTCTAATCTTTCTGTTAACTTTGGGCTCAGTACTTTTCCTTAAAATTGAAGCACAGTTGCGTTTCAGATGTACAACATAGTGATTCGCTAAGTCTGTACGTTATGCTGTGCTCACCGCAAGTGTAGCTACGATCTGTCATCATACAATGCCATTGCATTACAGTTGGTTTGTCTTTTTCTAGCTCCTTCAGGTGTAGATTCAGGGTGTTCATTTGGGCTCTTCTTAATGTAGGCATTATTGCTCTGAACTTCCCTCTTAGAACTACTTTTGCTGCATCCTTCAAGTTCTGATATGCTCTGTTTCCATTTCCATTTGTCTCAAGCTTTGTTTTATTTATTTTTTAAAAGTTTACTTATTTATTTTGAGAGAGAGCACACACAGCAGGGGAGGGGCAGAGAGAGAAGGGGAGAGGGAATCCCAAGCAGGCTCCGTGCTCATACCATGGAACCTGTTGTGTGGCTTGATCCCGTGAACTGTGAAATCATGACACGAGCCGAAACCAAGAGTCAGCTGCTTAACCGACTGAGCCACCCAGGCGCCCCAAACTTTGTTTTAATCTCATGTTTAATGTCTTCTTTAACCCATGTTGTTCATGAGAGTGTTTAATTTCCACGTATTTGTGAGTTTTCCAGTTTTCCTATTGGTACTGATTTCTAGTTTCATGCCATTGTGTCAGAGAAGATACTTGATATGATTTCAGTCTTTTAAAATTTGCTACGACTTGTTTTGTGGCCTAACGTATGGTCTGTCTTAGAACATGTTCAGTGTGCACTCGAAAAGAATGTGGGGGGTGCCTGGGTGGCTCAAGCGTCCGACTCTTGGTTTGGGCTTGGGTCATGATCTCACGGTTCATGAGTTCAAGCCCCACATCGGGCTCTGCACTGACAATGTGGAGCCTGCTTGGGATTCTCTCTCTCTCTTTCTCTCTCTTTCTCTCTCTTTCTCTCTCTCTGCCCCTCCCCTGCTCTTGCACGTGCACGTGCACACACACACACTCTCAAGATACATGAATAAACTTAAAAAATAAAGTGACTAAAAATGTATATCCTGCTGTTGTTGGGTAGAATTCTCTATGTATGTCTGTTAGCTCCATTTGGTCTCTAGTGTTGTTCAAATCTTCTGTTTCCTTGTAGATTGTCTGTCTGGTTGATTTATCCTTTGTTGAGAGTAGAGTATTAAACTCCCCAACTATTACTGTATAACTGTTATTTCTCCTTTTACATCGGTTAGTCTTTGCTTATATATTTAGGAACTCCAATGTTCAGCACATAAATATTTATAATTGGTATGTTTTCATGTACTGACCTCTTTATTATCATATAATGATCTTTTGTCTCTGGTCATTTTTAGCTGAAAGTCCATTTTGTTTGACATAAGTATATCTACCCCTGCTTTTTTTTTTTGGTTACCATTTTCTTGAAATGTTTCTTTCATCCCCTCACTCTCAGTGAAGACTCTTCACATATTGCTGGATCTTGTTTTGTTTTGTTTTTTAATTCATTTAGCCCTTCTGTGTCCTTTCATTAGAGAATTTAATTTGCTTAAAGAAATTATTGATAGGTAGGGACTACTGTTGCCATTTTGTTGATTGTTTCTGGTTGTATTATAGATTCATTGTTCTTTAACCTGTTTTTGTTTTTTGTTTTGTTTTGTTTTTTGTTTTTTTTTTTTTGAGTTTTGATGTCCTGATACCATATGTTTTGACTTTTTTGGCATGTTATTTATGTAATTACTATGGGATTTTTTCTTTTTGTTACATTGAGGCTTATGTAAAATATTTTAAGCTTGTAACACCCCTATTTTAAGCTGATAACAACTTCAGCTGAGTTTTTAAACTTGACACTTGTACCTCTCTCTCTTACATTTTAGGTTATTGCTGTTACAATTTAGATGGTTTTTTTAAATTGTGTAATTAAGAACAGATTATTGTAATTATGGTTACTTTGAATACCTTTGTTGTCTTAAAACTTGTAAACTAGAGTATTATTCACCACTGTTACGTATTGTAGAATCTAGCTCTGACTGTATACTTACCCTTACCAGTGAGATTTACAGGATCTTTTTGTATTTTTATGATGGTATTTGGTATTCTTTTACTTCCACTCAAAGAACTTCCTTTAGCATTTGTTATAATGCATTTCTGATGGTAATGAACTTCTTTTGTTTATTTAGGAAAGTCTTTGTTCCTCCTTCATTTCTAAAAGACAGTTTCACTGGGTAGAGATCTCTTGGTTTATAGTTAATCTCTTTCAACATTTTAAATATGCCATCCCATTCTCTTCTTGTCTGAAAGTTTCTGTTTAGAAATTTGGCAGGAATTTTGTGGGGGTTTCCACGTATGTAACCTTCTTTCTTTTCTCTTGCTGCTTTTAAAATTCTTTCTTTGTTTATTACTTCTGACAACTTGATTATAATGTGTCTCAGTGTAACTCTGTTCAGGTTCAACCTCTTTAGGGTCCTTTGGACCTCATGCATCTAGATGTCCATTCCTCTCCCCAGTTTCTGGAAGTTTTCAGCAATTATTGCATTAAATATCCTTTCTCTTCTCATTCTGGAATCTCCATAATGTGAATATTTTTTCTTTTATTGTGTCCCCATAATTCCTGTAGGCTTTCTTTATTCTTTCATCGCTTTTTCTTTTTGCTTCTTTGACTGTATAATCACCTTTCCTCCAGGTCATTGGTTCCTTCTTCTGTATTGCTGAGTCTACTCTGAAAGCAGTATTGAATTCATCAATTTAGTTACTTTTCAACTCGGGGATTTGTTTGTTTTTTGATGGTTGCTGTTTCCTTATTGAATTTCTTGTTTTTTTTATGCATTGTTTTTCTAATTCATTTCCTTGCTGTGTTTTCTTGTTCACTGAGCTTCTTTAAAAGATTTTCCTGAATTCTTTGTCTTGACAGTGCATAGATCTCAATTTTGGGGGGCGGCCAGTTATTGGAGCTTTGTTAGTTTCCTTTGATGGTGTCATATTTACCAGACTTTTTATGATCCTTATTCCTTGGGTTAATATCCACGCATTTGAGTAATCAAGATCCTCTTCCAGACTTTGCAAGTTTCCTTTGGCGGAGATGGCTCTTCACCAGTCAGCTCAGCTTGGGTTTCTGGGTGTGTTTGCTGGAAATGTCCTTGGGCAAGTGGGATGGGCTGTTTTTGTCTGTTTTGGAGGTGAGGCAACTATTTGTCCTCAGGGATGGAAGAGATGTGCCACTGGCATGGAACAGTTGGATAGGATTTCAGGCTCTGTTCCCTATCTGAGTGAGGCTGTGGGATGGGCTCCATGGTTGGTTGGATTCTCCGATTAGGCTTTCTAGATGGTCAAGACTGGGTACTTTATTCAGTAGGAGATTGAGGCTATGAATTAGCTTCCCTGCCCTAGCAGGACAGCAGGATGGTATCCAGCACCTGTAGAGTTCATTATTTGGGGATCTGAATCAGGTGAGAGTGTACTGAATTCCCTTGTCAGGTGAGGCTGCCAGTTTTGCTCTGCAGATGGGCAAAGCCATGGGCTGTGCTCGGTGTTTATGTGCCACTGTACTTTGGGTTATGGAATGGGCTCTACCGTTGCCTGTGTGTTCGGGTTAGATTGGCTGAAGGCCATGATTCAGCAACCAGCAGGGCTACGAATGACACTGCCTGCCTGAGAACATTAGGAGAAACAACTCGCAAGCTGCCAAAGCTCTTTGTTGACCTAAGTCAAGCCAGCTTGCACCCTGAGTTCTCTGACTGAACAGGGCCACTGGGTTTGGTCTGCAAACTGTTGGCTCTGCTTGCCCACCTCTTGGATCAAGTGCTACTGGGCTCACAGCCTCGAGGATGTGTCCCCAGCCCATCTGGTCCAATGGGGCCAAATAACACCCTGCACAGTGCGTGGAGCTACGTTGCTGCTCCCTTGCCTGGACAAGATATAAAGGCGCCACTCCATGTTACCCTCAGTTTCCCGAGTAGCCCCCTTAGTTGAGAGGAGCCAAGAGTTACCCTCAGCCTTGGTGGCGAATGAATCCTCCACTTGTATGTAGCACAGGAATACTCCATGCCCGGTACTGGCTTTGCTCTGCAGAGGATCAGCTCTGTTTCCTCAACTGCCTTTGGCTCAAGTGTCACTGGGTCGCACTGCTTCCACTTGTCACCAGCCCTTCTAGTCAGATTGTGCTGGAACTTACTCCCCATAGCAGGTAAGGCCGTGATTCAGCGCCTTGCCTGGGCATGGGCGAACTGGGCTCTGGGGATGGCAAAACTTGTTTGAAGATCCAAATCAGACAGATCCGCACTGTGCAGTGAGTTCCCTGATCACGGTGCACCCCCAACTGGAATGTACAGATGAGTAAAGCTGTCCATTGATACTACTACTTGGGCACCGCAGATACAAACTCAGTCTGCCCAGGTCCCTGTGCTGGGTGTTAGAAGCCCTTCCCTGCTTCACCGGTAGTCAGATGTCCGGTGATTGAGCCCCGCAGATTCCCCCCTGCAATCCCCGTGGTGCAAGATCAGACGAGGGTCTCCTGCAAAGCAACTCAAAACTTTGAGGGGGTTGCTGTTTGTCCCTGTGGGTTCATTTTCCCATTAGCGGAATTGAAGAGACCTTTCCCTGGGGTGCTGCCATGGCCTGGGGGAGGGGCAATATGGTCACCACGTGGCTGTTTCTCTTCCTCTTCTAATGTGGTCCGTCTCGTTCTCTGTGGTAACAGGGGTGGACTTCAGCCTTACGTCTGTGTTCAAGGATTCTCTCAGTGGTGTCTCGTTCTTGAATAGTTCTTTCTTGTCGTGAAGGGAGTAAAGTCAGGAACCGTCTCTATCACCGTCTTGGTGACGTCACTTGGTTTCCTGTAAATCTTACTGATATTTGTTTCGTTGAACAAAAAGCCCACCCACGAATCCCTTCAGAACATTCTAACTTCGGACCGAGGATTAGGAGACTACAAAATAGTGCTGGTAAGATTCTTAGCAGCCCTGTTGGCTGGTTGAGAGAGTCGGTAAGGAGTCAGATGTCTGAATTTGAGAATAGAGAGACTGTAGGTCCTGGCTCGTAAAAATGTGGACTTATGTGGCTGAGGCGAGATGAAGGACAAAATGCTCGAGGAGAGGCACTTAGGGAACTGAGAGATCAGGTATGGAAGGGTTGGTTATGAGGTGACCTCTGTGGCTACAGGGATACTGCATGCGGCGGACTGTTAGAGCCAGAGCACCCGAAGAAGCCCAGGCAGATTTGCCAGGAAGCTAGTGACGCTGACGTGTCAAGGGCCCTCTGTTACAGAGGGGCTGTTTTACATTCGTAATGTTTTCCTCTTCTAGTCTGTCCCCAGCCGCAACCATGGAAGCTTCAGTTCTCCTGATTCCTGGCCCCATTCCAGGCTTTGTGGAGTGAACTGGAAATCACAAAAGTAATCGTGGCGAGAGTAGTGTTAGTTAATGCTAATAATATTAGTGATGTTAGTGTTAATACTGTGCTCAGGGAATGAGCGGAAGTGAATAAGTGGTCTGAGGGTGATGGCAGTTGGGAGAGAAGAAGCAGGCGGTGGAGACTGTTGATCTGAGATTAGTAAACTGTTGCCCACCAGCTGTCTGCTTGCTTTTACAAATAAAGTTTTGTTGGCACATAGACACGTCCCTTCATTTACATGTATCTTTGGCTAGATTTGTTTTATAATGGCACTGTCGAGTAGTTGAGACACAGACTGTGTGACCCATAAAGCCTGAAACATTTACTATTATGGCCTTTTAAGAAAAAGCTTTGCCAACCTTCGGTCTAGAAGCAGCTGTACGGAACAAGACAGCACCACCTAGAAATGTGTAGAAGGAAGTGGACAATTTGAGGGCTTTTGCTAACGACTGTGAGTTCCACGTGTCACAATGGAAGGGGCTCCGGTTGAAAATGGTAGACCGTTGCCTCTGAAGGATGGCTTTCAAAATCGTCTTTCTGTTTTGACTGCAGGAGACGGTGGGTGAACGGCTGTGGTCATAAGCTGCGGTGGCAGATGAGGTAGAGATAGTGGGCGAGGTGGGTCCACGTGGTCTTAAGGCTGAGGAGCGTGGTCAGGCCGCAAGGATGGCGGGGTGAGGAAAGGTGGTGGGTTCCAAGAGTACAGGGTTTGGGAACTCCTTGCCGGCCCCTTCTATTAGAGGGTAGAAGGGAAGAGAGGCGGGGAGGCTCCTGCGGCCTGCAGAACAGTCTGCTTCCAGTCTCTAGAGATGAGCGCAAGGTCTGATTTTCCTTCATGCTCTGCCGCTTCTCAGACCCCTTGGTTACTGACTGTGCAGACTGATTTTTCCAAAGCTGGGTAAGATCTGACGCATGTTTGCAAACCCAGAGCGTATTAAGATTCACCGGAGTGTGGCCGCGCGAAGAGTCATTGGTGACCTGCCACTCTGTGGCCTTGAATGTAAGTGGTTGGTTTGAATTAGGTCTTCCTGTTAATCTTTATTTTGGATAAATTCTGGCTCAATCACTCGTTTATATATTTATTACAGTTCCCACAGAATTCAGTTCCCTCTTCCAAACAGAGAGCTATTTCCAACGTTGATACTTGAAAAGTCACCTGCATATAAGTGAACTGTAAGGTAGAGGAGGAAGTGAGTATTCTTGCTTTCGAGTGCTTCATACCAGTGCTGTGTTAGGCCGGCGTAAACTGAGTTTCAGCCTCAGACCATGCCCTAACAGCGCTGAGAGGTCTCTGGAGGGTCTGCTCCCCCCCTGCTCTCCTGTATCAAGTGCTCTGACGGATCAAGCATGTGGAACGACATGGACATTGATGATTCTGAGTTGAAGAGCGAGCAGAGTTGGCCTCCAAAGGGGAAGAACTGTTTAGAAAAACTAAACCAATTAATTTCATTTGCATGTTCCTTTTTTATGTACATAGAAAGGCAGTCAGCGAGTGACTCCATATCCGAAGTCTCAGCCCTTGCATTGAGGGTAGGATAGGGTTTTTAGTGATAAAGCGTGCGACGCAAGGCAGCCCGCAGCACTTTTTCTTTCTCCGTGCTTATGTGAAATAATGCTGTTCCTTCCGATCCGTGGCATCTCAGACTCAACGAGGTACGGGAGGTGGTATATGGGAAGGCTTCAGTACGGTGCCCACCGCCTCTCAGGCCGAAAAGCGCACAGACTGGTAAAGAGAGTCGCCATCCCACCAGCATGCACCCGCATTACGCAATTCAGGTTTTTTTGCTTAACCGCTTTCAGTTTTAAACGAACCATTTAGGGCGAGAATTATAAAACAAAGGAAGACCTTGTGTTTACATTTGAAAAATATCAGAGTTACTAACATTTTAAACGTGGCTGCTGGCCTGTCCCTGTGCGATGACCTTTCAATAATGGATATTAATTCCAGCTCAGTTTTACCAGCAGAGAAATGTCAGGAAAATGTATTTACGCGACACACTGCCGCAGCCAGAAAACTGTAGCGCCTCTGAAAGAAACATTTGGAGAAGTTAGGTTTGTCTCTGCTGGTTTGTGCTCATGTCAGAACTCAAAATACTCCTTTCTTCCCAGGGTTATTATAAAACTCCCTGAATTGGCGTTTAACTGAAGAGACCGGGAAGTCACTGAGAGTTGCTTGGGCTTTGCACGGGTACTTGGAAGCTATCTTAGATTCTTTTACTTTTATGAATGAGATTCAAAATTAGGCTGTACAGTAGAGGTTGGCAAACATCTGCAAAGGACCAGACAGCAAATGTGGTAGGCCTGTAGGCCGTATGGTCTTTGTCAGTCCATGAATGAATGAACATGACCTTGCTTCAGTGAAATTTTATTTCCAAAGTGAGGTGGCCAGCCCACTGGCCATGGTTTTCCAACCTCTGTTATACAGTAACTAACTCAACCTATATCAAAAGTACTCTTAAGTTTTTACAAGTCAACATATTTGTGAAAGTTAGTTATTAAATCTTGATTCAAGTTAGGAAATAACAACACAAAGAAATAACAGGAAGTTGCATATAAATTCATATGTGCAGGAAGAGCCTGCTGCCTTTATAGTGGTATGAAGATACATGAGGAAGAGCAGAAATTTGCCTAAAGGGTTTAATCTAAAAATGATAATTAATAAATCTCATTGTGTCAATTAGCCGTTGCTAGATAATAAACCACCCCCAGGCTAAGTCACTTAAAATAAGCCACTTATTTTCTCACCATTCTGTGGGTTGGCAGCATGGGCTGGGCTCACTTGTCTGCCTGGATCCTCAGTGGGGCCTCTCATCCTCCAGGGGGGCTCCCTTGGTCTTCTTCACACGGTAGCCACCTTCAAGAAGAGCCCGTATGAGAGCTGTGAGGCCCCTCGGAAATGTCGTGCCCCTTCCATCACGCGCTGTTGGTGGAGGGAAATCACGAAGCCAGGCTGGTTCAAGAGCTGAGAAAAGAGACTCCGCCTCTTGATAACAGGAGCTGCAAAGAGTCCTTGGCCATCTTTAACCCAGTTCAGTTACCTAGACATTTAGAAGCAGAACTTCACATGGCCCCACAACTGGTGCACTAGGGGTCGGCAGACCGTTCTGCGAAGAGCCAGACAGCACATACCTTAGGCTTGGTGGCCACAGACTCGGGCAGCTACTCAGCTCCGCTCTTGGAGCTCCAAAACAACCGTAGGCCATACATAAAGGAATGAGTGTGAGTGTATTTCAGTAAAAACTTATTTACAAAAACAGAGAATTTGAAGCCCTGATCTGGTTCCTTCAGTCCTGGTGCCAGGCATTGTTCAAGTGTGAGGAGCACAGCAATGAACAAAACCGACAGAAATCCCTGCCCTCGTGGAACTTAGGTTCCGGTGGAGGAAATGAACAGCAAACCAAATTAAACGAACAAGAGGGTGATGTTAGATAGCATTAGATGTTACAGGGTGACGAATACCGAGGAAAAAGTAAAAGGACGAAGGGATTAGG
Organism: Panthera uncia; assembly: GCF_023721935.1. NCBI lineage: Eukaryota > Metazoa > Chordata > Mammalia > Carnivora > Felidae > Panthera > Panthera uncia. The sequence continues at coordinate 146,647,089 of NC_064810.1, forward strand.
AAATGTCTGGATGGATGTGGGATAGAAAACCCTACCTTGGGTAGCCAAAAGCCTCACTTTGAGGGTGATTGTTAAGTGAGGATGTGAAAGAACTGAAGAAGCAGATCCCTGGGGCAGGGGGGCGGTGGGCAGACTGGACACGAAGAGGGCGCGTGCCTGGCATGTCAGACGAACAGCAGGAGGCCGAGTGGCTGCAGTCCTGGGAAGGCTGGTAAGCACAGTGGGAAACATCAGAACTGGTTGGTACGTTCAGGGTGCACGAGGTTATTATTTTTGTCAAAAGCTATTGAAAGCTTTAAAATCATCTGGAAACTTGTGGTAGACTGCAATTCAGTTTTAATGGAGGCTTGGGTAATTGGTTGGTAGACTACCCTACCTACCTACCTTGACTAACTTGTGAAGGTTAGACCATTGGTTTGGGTGAAGCTAATGATAATTCAGGTTAAAAAAAATCCTTCAGTGACTCAGCTCCTGCCCAGGGCTGGGATCTCTTATTGGCTGTCACCTTGAGAGATTACTGCATGAATGCCTCTGGCATTAGAAAACCTCTTTTTTTTTTTTTTTTTTTTCCCCCACAAAGCAGCATACTCCATCTTTGAGAAAATCCTAATTATTAGAAAGTGTTTCTTTATATTGAGCTGAAACTGGCTTCTCTCTTAATTTCTACCCTACTTGATTCTTGTTTCCCCCTTTGGAGCTACTTAGACAACATTTGTTATTTTAGTTACCTGCAGGGGGAATAAAGTACCTCACCCTGTTGAGTGTGCGAGTAGAGTTTAGACTATAGTGATATCACAATTTGTGTTTTATAATATCTTATCGTTTAAGATGCCAGAGGTATTTCGTTGATTTTTTTCAGCTGTTAAGAGACATATTTATTTCTCTGCTGCCCTCTGTTAATAGCATCCCTTGTTAACATCTCTTTCAAAATACGTAGTGCTCCTTGATTTCGACATTCATTTTACTTCATCAGCTGAGAATTTATTCAGTTATACCAATTTATCCTAAACGGTGTTTATTTTCAAGTTCTGTTGGCTGTTGTCGGTTTACAAACCACCCCATAAATCAGTGAACTAAAACAAAAATCCTATTATTTTGACTCGTGTCTCTAAGCTGACTGGGGCCCAGCTCTAGGCTAAGCTGTGAAAACTTTGCATGAACAGATTGCCTAAGTAGCATCAACTCTAATGGACCCCGATGGGCTCTTGTATGGTTCTCTTTAGTTCTGGACACAGTCCAGCTGACCCTAAGTGCATTAATGGCCATAGTCAATGCCACAAAAATAAACCTATTAGTCTTTCAGGACACAGAGGTCCCAGGGTGACCCACTGACTGCCGTGGCCTAATTTCCTTAGTGGCCCCAAGGATTTCACCTCAGTTTTCTAAACCCCCATCTTTCTAAATGCCCTGTTGTACCTAACAGCAGTTTCTGTGCCCTCATGACTACAGACTCCATCATGTGGGAGGAAAGACTGATTTTAAGGATTGATATTTTAAAGTTTCTCAAGACAATTATAGAAAATACTTTTTTGTATTTAGTGAAATTTCGGTTGTTTAAACTGTAGTTTTAAAAATTGAGACCGAATTCCTACGCCACAAAATTCAACATGTTTAAGTTCCTAATTCATTGGTTTCAGTATTGTCACAAGGCTGTGTAACTATTTCCACTGTATAATTCCAGAACATTGTCATGACTTCCAAAAAACAGAACAAAACAAAACAAAACAAAAAACAGACCAAAACCCGTGTATCCCTTCCATTTGTTCCCTTTTACTTCTTCTCCCAATCCCATGGAAACAACCAATCTGCTCTCTTTATGGATTTGCTTCTTCTGGACATTTTATATAAATGGAATCACACAATATGATATGTGGCCTTTGTTTGATTTCTTTCCCTTAACATAATGTATAAATTTTAATGTTTAAAAAAGGCACAAATAATCGAGTTTAAAATATTGTTACCCAAGAAACTTGTATATATTTAAATAACAATTTCGTTACGTATTTGAATTTTTCTTTCTTCTTACTATCTTGATATCACTGAAACTTTGCATTAACAAAATTGCCCCCATTTGCTTCAAAGAGTGTTTAAACATGTCTACCTAAATCTGAAGTAAATTCCCATGTGAAAAGCAAGTTTAATTCAGTAGCTTTCCTCCGTAAGAAATTATTCTCATGTTGTTAGAATGGGCCTTGCTTAAATTGACATGAAATTATTTGTGAGGATACTGTTACCAAACCTTTTCTAAGAGTAGTATAAGGTGGACGCCAGATGGGCTTTTCTTTGTTCAAAGATGCCTTCACCTCTCTTCTTTGTCAAGCTAGTATTTGGATAAAGACAGACTTGTAATAAAACTTGGAGACAACAAGGATCCCAGCCTAAATGTTAGGCTATATCTTTTCTTGGACAAGAACACACCGCAGGCTTAGTTTTCAAAGCCGCATGTGGGGATGAGATAAAACTAAGTGTCTGGAAAATCTTTAATTGAGCTCAATCTCTACAGGTCAGTATTTTTCTTTGGTGGAATCGTGCGGTACGTCATAAGATTCCAAAGTGTGTGTTTTCTTGGCTTGCCACTCACACTAGCCAATAGTTTACTTAATGAATCAGCAGAAAAGCCAGTATTCTCCCCTTTCCCCCATTTTCTTGGTTTCCTACTTGCAAAGTTGCTGTAATAATATTTATCTAGGTACTCTGCAGATGAATGAATCGTTGCAGACTTTGAAACCCCTCAGAAAGGATGCTGTAATTAACAAAACACTCCCTAACAAGAAAGGTATAAAATGGATTCTTTATATATATAAATGTCTGTATCTATAAGTTTCCATTAACAAATCCAAGCATACAATTAGACTTAGGTTCTAACAGAAAACCATAAAAAATATTGAAGCCTGCGAAGGCAGGGTTTTGGAGAAAGTGGTTTCAGGATATAGGAGTTATTAGCTTGGACTGTGCTTCTTGAGGGCATGTCTGCCTATGAGCTGTGGCCAGTCTCCTGTCTTATCACGTTATTTATATGTCCGACTCTGAGACGGAGTGCGTTACTTGAGTTTTTCTTCCATGAAATGAAAAATCTAGAGATCTGGAGTTCCAACACCCTATTCTGTCCTCACAGTGGGACCATGAAATTGGTTTTCTCGTTGATAAAGTAGAGCTTAAATCTTCTTTGCAGGGTTGGTAAGATTTAAATGAGATCATGTGTGTAAAGCACTTGGCAAATAACGGAGCCCCAACAAATAGTAGCTATTTTTATTACTACCGTTTTGGTGTCGTGCTTGGTAAGTAATAACTAATTGCTAGGTGAACGACAGATTTTATTTTTTTAGGGCCTTTTGTATGTAACAGGGGAAAAAAGCCACTTCATTTTACTCCCACATCCCCAAGTCCAAATAGAACAGAAGCCCAACTCCATCTTCAGTGAAGAAAACACACCAGAACCTGCAAAACTTCAAGCCAAAACCTTTGAGGTACACCTGCCAGATACTGTGAATTCTGTACAAAGATGAGTGATTGATGAGACTTTGATCAAGGTGTATATTTTCTCCAGGTAAATGCCACAGCCTTGAAAGACATATCTCATAAGTCCTTGACTGGAATGACAAGACACAGGCCAGCCACGTGGTGATCTCCCTATAGTGATAACTGTTCAGAACCACAGGGACATTAGGAAACCCACGGGAAATGGGGGGCTGCAAGGGAGACCATGCTCATGTGCCATTTTTGTCCTCTCTGAACTTGCCTTCGAGGCGAAGGCAGCAACGGAGGGCCTTTGGCTGGAACTTATGTCCAAAGTGGCTTAGCCACTGGTCTCCTGAATGTTGAAGAGATACATGTGGCGGCTGCGGACTGATCCCACTCATGCTGGCCCTGTCCCTCCCCGTGTTTGTTCAGCAGGTACCTGTTATTTTTCAAAGATGAATAATTGTCAGGAAGGAACCATCCATAAAAAATGGAAGAAAGGAACCTAAGTGAGAGGTTGAGAAAGGACAGACATCTCGAGAGAAACAGAATCCACGTTTTTTAAGTCTGAGAGATTTACACAGGCTCGCTCCAGAAGAAGGAGCAAGGAGAGACGTGGGGGCTCAGAGGAGACACGAGACAGAGAAGGAGAGGAACTGCAAACTGGAAGAGCTTGGGAAGAAACAGAAGAGGAGAACCTTCTATTGTGATCCTGGATGCTCTGTGTCACAGATGTGAAAGCCACACCAGACACTGCAAAACACCAAGTCACTACAACTGAAAGTACCATCAGGTAGCAAATAGCTTATTTTTTGTGTCCTGTTTTTCGTGTAGCAATAGCCAGAATGATCATTTCAGGGGCAAATCTTCTATTGCCCCCTGTACTAACTCTCTACTGTCTCTAGGAGCAAGAATGGAATCATTAACATAGCATACAGCCCCTATTCCTACTTCATCTCAAGCCACTTTTCCCTCTGCTGTCGGTGCTTTGGCCTCATTCACTTTATCTCAACTGATGTCATGTTCTTTCCACCCCACACCTTCCCATGTACCATTCCCCATCCTTCTTGCCTCGTTACTGCCTTCAGAGTTCAGTTCAAACACCATTTTCTCAAGGAAGCCTTTGTTGATACCCCATGTTCTCCTCCATTGTGCTTATCACAGCTTTAATGAAAATACAAATTAGTCGGTTAATTGCTTAACGTCCAAGTCCTCTGTCAGAGCGAAATCCCTATGAAGTTCAGAGCCTGCCTGTTCCATTCACGATGGTCTCCCCTGCGTAGTTCCTGGTGCATGGTATTTGCTCAGTAAATTTGCACTGATGGGATGAATGATAGTGGATTACCCAGTGTAGTGTTTATGTTCCATTTCTAGAATAAGTGCTTTGAGTCTCTGCCCTCTGTTCACAGTTTCAGCCACAGAATGCCCTGGCCACGTGTGTTGTCCAACTGCTGGCCTCCTCTGTAGTGATAGGCTTTGTCTCTTTCTTCCCGCCCCATATTTACCTAAGACATCGTGTGCTAGATTCTTTTAAGGCCACCGAATCGGATGAAATTTGAGCGTCCTACTGATTTTTCCTCACCTCTCACCTAGTTCCTCACTTTTGGGATCCAGCTGGCTGATCTCCTGCGGGCAGATCCGACGCTTTGAGAACACACTGAAGATCACTGTCAGAGGCTGAGACCATCATCTTGGATTTAGCAGAGCGATTTCGGGGAGCTAAAAACTTGCAGTGATCTCATCTTGCATCTTTTATTGTATTTAATTTTAAAATAAGGAGAGCTGGGTGTTAAAGGGCACTGTCCACTTTTCTTTAACGTTTCATTGAGACAGAAGGGCCCGTGCACCGTTCTTCCCCTTCCCAAGAACGTCCTCACCAGCCCTCAGCTAGGCTTCTTAATGGCAGGAATACTCAGAAATAGCAAAGCCATGTTATCCCTTACCAAAGTTTTTTCAGTAGAAGGAAAAAAAGACACTTAACAAGCTTTTTTATTAAATCAGATTAAAAACATGTTACATAGGAGGAAGGGATATATAACAGAAGGTGTGAATCTATATATTAGTGTCAGGGAATAGCATCGAATGAGTTGTGCCTCCTCGAAATATTTCAAAGAGTTCCTGAGAAGGGTTTTCAAAACTTGCTTTAAGAAAAAAGATACAGACCCATCATTTAGGGAAGGATTTGGAGGAGTCAGCATGGAAGTGAAAGAGGGGCACACGGTTTGGCAATTGGAGTAGCTGAGTTTGAATCCTAAGTCTACAAGTTACCTGTGAGATACTTCGGGTCCTAATCTCTTTAGGATAATGGTATCTATTTCATGTGTTGGTTTCGAGCATTACGTTATAATACATATAAAATTTTCATGTGTAATTAATAAAATTAGTGTAAGTATTTCAAAGTAAGCACTAAAAACAGCTGAGTGGTCCTCATATGGGACCGTGTAAGCAGATCATTGGAAGTGAAGCCCGAGATAAGTCATTCGATTCTAAGACCCTGCCAGCCATTTAAAATGAGTTAAACTTTACCAGTTCAAATAGGTTGTAATGCAATGTGCTGAAAAATCCCCAAATACGGTCTCTGAGCCATTGTTCTTTTTTTATAATTAGATATTTATTTGTGAGATCCTTTCTCTTTCCTTCTTTCTGAGATATACTTGACATGTAACAATGATATGTTTGTAAGGTGTGTAATGTGTTGATTTGGTACACATACAGTGCAGAGTTATACCATGTTACATAATTACCTTTTTTGTGGTGGGAACACTTAAGTACTACTACTCTTTTAGCAACTTGCAAGTGTACAATACAGGACTGTTAACCATAATCACCATGCTGTACGTGAAAGCCCTGGACCTGATTCATCTTATAACTGAAAGTTTTTACTCAGCCATTGTTCTTAAGAAGTTACAGAGAAATAGCGTTCCCTAAGATCCATTTACAAAAGGAGGGAAGGACTTGAGAAGGACTTCAGAACTCTAGGTAAGGCTGTCTTAAAATGATGATGCTGTTAGTTTGTGATAATTGAGAAAAAGAAGGTTGATCGGGGAATGCCCAAGACCTTAACTAAGAGGCATTAATGGGGGGTACCTGGTGGCCCACTTGGTTAAGCATCTGACTCTTGGTTTCGGCTCAGGTCATGATCTCATGCTTCGTGGGATTGAACACTGTGTGGGGCTCTGTGCTGAGAGTGTGGAACCTGCTTGGGATTCTCTCTCTCTGCCCCTGCCCCGCTGGCATGTGTGTGCGCGCGTTCTCTCTCTCTCTCTCTCTCTCTCTCTCTCTCTCTCTCTCTCTCTCTCAAATGAGTAGATATTGAAGGAAAAAAAAAGAGGCACTAATGGAGATGTGATCTAGAGGATGGAAATCATGAACTCCCAGGTCATACAATTAAGAAAGACTGTGAACATCTGGAAAGAGAACCGTTTGGTTGGGTAATGGTAGCTTATGGAGAAAAGGAACAAAATTTCAGTAGATTAATACAAAAGAAGTTTATCAGTTATGTAATAGTAAAATATGTGGCCTTCTTGGTTAGCGGGTGGCTTTCTTCCATGCGGTGCCCATCTCTTTCCGTTTCGTGGCTCTGTTACTCCCCTGGGTCTTAGCATCCTTCACATCCAGCAGGCAGAATAGTAAAATAGTGGAGAGGGCAGGCCTGCTTATTAAGAACCCCCGCTAAAGGTGAAAATACTTGAAAATCATTTATCTGATAAGGGGTTAATTTCCATAATATATAAAGAACACCTACAACTCAACAACAAAAACCCAAACAACCTAATTCAAAAATGGACAAAGGACTTGAATAGACATTTCTCAAAAGAAGACATACGAATAGCCAGTAAGCACATGAAAAGATGCCCAGCGTAATTTGTTATTAGGGAAATGCAAATCAAAACCATAATGAGATACTACTTCATACCGGTTAGGATGACCATTGATTTTTTTTTTTTTTAAGGGAAATAAATGTTGGAAGGGGTGTGGAGAAATTGGAACCTTTATGCATTGCTGATGGCAGTTTAAAATGGTACAGCTACTATTGAAAACAGTACGGTGATTCCTCAGAAAAATCAAACACAGAATTACCGTATGATCTAGCAATCCCCCTTTGAGGTGTATGCCCAAAAGAATTGAAAACGAGGAATCGGTACTTAAACACAAATGTCGGTTGCGGTGTTATTCACAAAAGCCAAAAGGTGGGAACAGCCCACGTGTCCGTCAACAGATAAATGGATGAACAGTGTGGTGTCCGTAACAAATATATGTGGAGTGGAATATTATTCAGCCATAAAAAGGAATGAAATTCTGATATATATACCACAACATGGGTGACCTTTGTAAACATTACCCCCGTGAAAGGAGCCAGACACAAAAGGACACATACTGTATGATTTCACTTCTATGAGGACCTAGAATAGACAAATTCATAGAGACAGAAAGTGGAATGGCAGTTACCAGGGACGGGGAGGAGAGGGGTGGGGAGTTACTGTTTCATGGGTACGAAATCTATTTAGGATGATTGAAAGTGGTCTGGATACAGTGGCAATGGTTCTATGACATTGAGGACGTATTTACTACCACCGAATTGTAGACTTTTTGGCTAAGATGGTAAATTTTATGTGGTGTATATTTTACCGCAACTGAGGGAGAAACTCAGCTAGAAATGACACACATTTCCTTTGCTCACATTCCATGGGTGGTATGGCCATTTTAGGTTGCAGAGAGTTTGAGCAGCGGAGTGCATGATCGAACAGCCTCTTCCCAGCAATGATGGCACAGTTTGGAAAGAAGCGTGAATATTTTGTGAGCAGCCAGCTATTTTAGACACAGAGATCAAGTTTTAAAATGGTTTTTAGTATGTGTGTACGTTGCAAGATCGTATAAATCCAGTTTAGAAGGCAACCTCTTGAAACTGTAGAATCAAAAGACCCTGAAAATTTCTTATCAAACATGAACTGAGTAAAAGAAATATTAAGGTTCCCATCTTACTAATTTTAAGTGCATTAAATGTTTATAATGACTAAAATGTTTCTTCTAGTAACGTGTGCTCCGTGTCTTAGTAAGGCGTTCGTGAATTGACTTCGCTTCTCCTGTCCCTGTTTTCCCCCCATGTTCCTATATACTTGAAACTCAAATTCTGTCCCACACTGCATTTCAGAAGGGGTGTACCTTCTGTTGTCCCAGCCGTGGGGCTTCAGATGTCTCCTTGCTTTGAGGAAGAATGTTGAGTTTACTTCTGGGTGAAACATGGAAGAAACGCCACAGGTGACACTAGAGGCTGCTTAGCTTAAGGCATCCAAGATGGTGAGGAAGGAATGGATGGAAGCCAGGCCTCTTAAGAAACGGCGGAAGATGCCGGGACGTCGGCTCGAGGGCCAGATGCGCCCCCAGCACTGCCTTCAGATAGGTGTCCACCTCTCCTGTGAAATGGGAGGAGGTTCGTGCGGTGAGTCGCTCTAGAAGGCAGGACCTGGCGCCCTAGTGAAGGTTCCAGGGCAACCACTTCCTGTTCGACATGAGAAAGATCTTTCCAGCAGTTTGAAGACTCGGGTGTGGAGAGCTCAGCTTCTGGGCAAAGTGAGTGACACAAGCCTGGAAGGCAGAGCGGACGGAGAAGCGATTCCAGTGCCCGTGGGAAGCCGGCTTGTGGCCTCTAGAGCTTTTAGCAGCTCTGGAGAGTCTGTGATTCTTGCCTGCACTTGCCAATGTTTGCAAACATTCCTGCAGTCTCCAAGATGAAAAGCAGAGGAGGAGTTAATGTAATGAAAGGAAGCTATTAAGATGTAAATTGTTTTCCCCCATAAGTGCTTTCGAGATGTGCTGAAACATACATTCATTTTTATTCCCTTCTGTCTAGGCTGCAAACACTTGGGAACTAAAGATGGAAATGTGGAATCAAGCAGGTTATCCCCATACAAAGAGAGACCGCTAACATCTGGCTCTTTCCTTTTTTCCTTTAAAGGGTATAATCAGTGTTGCATAGTGTCTCTGACGCCTGCTCTTTTCTATCCTTAGTTTTAGAAGGAAAAAAATCTAATGTCGGGCAGCAATTATTGCAGTACTTTGCTGGCATATTCAGCAAACAGTAGGCCATTTAAACTGAGGACAGTTATTAATGGGATTAGAACAGTAATAAAACTTTATAGAGGAGTTTAATAACTCATTTATAGACCATGAAACAAAGCTAATAGTCACCCTTCATGGGTGAAGTGTTCTATTTGTCCTGTGGTCCACTGCTTTGACTTTTAGTCAAATGTCAAGAGATTACTTAGATTTCAAACATCAGTATGTGCATCTTATTGTTAAAGCAGGTAGAATTTTGCATGCTTAAAAAATGAGTCCCCAAAGAGCAATGATCCAGCATTAACATTTTTAATAAAATGTAAGGTATCAGCTCTTTCCAGTTACAGATACATAAATGAGCGATTGGCAAACAATAAAATGATCTTTTGTCTATATAAGCACCAAACTTTGGATTGAATCCAGTCCTTTTCTCTAGGTGTCTCGTGGATATTAGCTATAAGTGGCTGAGTAAATCAGTCCATTTATCTCTCATTCTGCTAACAACTTGTACCACGATTGAGTCTGTGTGGGCATTATAGTTTGTCCTTACCTCCTTCCTAATGGCTGTCTTTTACTGCCCCGTGTCCAGATTTCCTTTCCTGTTGGGGACGGTTGTCTGATTTGGATTTTATTTCGTTCCAGTTTCATTCAATAACCGTTTTTTTCAACTCACAGTGTCCAGAGTTGGAATATTCCTAAAAGTCACTTATTCAAACCCCTCATTATGTGAATGATGAAAGCGAGGCCCAACAGGTGCAGAGACTTGCCTTGGGGGTGGGGCTCCCAGAGGAAAAGCATCTGGGATGACCCTGAGATGCAGAGGTTCTAAACTTGAGCCCCCTTCGCTCACTGTGCCTTCAGCAAGGGCTGGCTCACCTCTGCCTCCGGAACACCAAGTATTTGATACCAGCTACTTGGTAACAGCCACTCAGTATTCTTCTCTGCCTCTCCTTTGGAACCAAGAGTTTGCTTTAGTTTCGTGTGCTGTCAGTGAAACGGACTGGAACACTGCCCTCCCTCTTTGAGGCAGATATTACTGGTAACCTGAGGGCCCTCCTTTATAGACCAGGTTCATCATCTCTCTCTTGATGTCCTTGGTGACCAGTGGTATGCATTTTCTTCCTTTTTGAGACTTCTGGCCAGTGTTTAGAAATGGCATCTCTGCCTAGAGAATAAGAACATGTATTCTTTAATCCTGGGCTTCTACCAACCACACTCCAGCTGGAAATGGCAGTGACCTTAGGGCTCTGACAATAAAGAAAAAAGAAAGGACAATCGTTTGGGCACATGTCTATTTTATGAAATTAAAGCGGTAAGCAGATGGGTGGTAAGACCTTTCAGTGCTGCTCAGTCCTCCTGATCATATCTTGACAGAATGGCCAGTCCTCAGGGTTTTACTAAGATGGCCTAATCAGGTATTTGTGATTGGATAAAGGGATGCTCATCTAGATTTTTCTGGGACTACATCAGGCATGCCATTTTTGCTCGATAAATATTTATTAAATAGTGAAAGAATGAATTTGAAAATTATATTAATTAAAGATGATGGCATAAGGTATGTACTTGTGAGTCAATCAGACAAGGAGAGAACAACAGTTCCAGTAATAATAATAATAATAATAATAATAATAATAGTAATAATACTAGCAACAACAACAGTGACAATAAGAAGTGGGGCCCCAAATGGCATTTGGTTTTCAAAGATACGGCTATCTAGCATCGAGCAATGTTAACGGGGTTTGCTTCTGAGCCCCGTTGTCCACCAGGCAGGGTGGTTGTCTTTTGAGGAAAACCAGCCACCCAAATCCAGAGAGCCCCCAGAGGGCCTTGACAATGGCAGCATGGGTGAAACCTGGTTTCGGCCTTGTGGGTTATTTTACTAAGGTGACATGTCCAAAGTATGTTGTTAATGATATTACAGACTCATACTGTTGAGGGGCAAAAATGTTACGTGTAAAGGAAAACATTTTCTTTCACAAGCCCCATCTCAACTTCATAGCAAAACCCAAATTAAAAAAAAAAACCAAAACTTTAATTTTTCTCCCAAACGTGAACTTCCCAGTTAAATGTGTCTAATCCTTTTCTGGTTGCAAATCGCCCGATTTTAAGTCTGTTTACAGTCTGTTCAAAATCCATTCCTCTGTCCTCCCTGAAGCAGAGTCTGGATCTACAGCAGTGCCTTGCATGTTCTTGTGGGGACAGGGGTTCCTTGGATCCCATTAGGACGAAATATAAATGAAATAAACGGTTTGTAACTGATTTTATTTACTCTAATGGCATGAAATGACCTTTTAGTTTTTAATCAAATACGCTTCATTATTTTTGAAAATATGACTTAGCATTTTATGATAGAGCAGTTTGCAGATTTGGTTTATTTTTTCTTGATTAGTAGACTTTTTTTTTTTTTTTTAAGAGCAGTTTTAGGTTTACAGAGAAGTTGCACAGAAAGTACAGAGAAGCCCCCCACCTGTTTCCTTCCTCCAGCCCCCAGCACAGATTCTCTTCCTGGAGCACACAGTAGTGTGCTCATCAATACTCGGTGAGCCAGTATTGATTCATTAGTATTCTATCAGATCCATAGTTTACTTTAGAGTTCACTCTTTGTATTGTTTAATTCTGTGGGTTTTACCAAATGCATGTTGTCTTGTATCTACCAGTACGGTAGCATCTTAAATGGCTCTACTCCCCAAATCCCCAGTGTTCCATGCGTTCATCCTTCTCTCCCTCCCACTCCAAACCCCTGATCTTTTTAACATTTCTATAGTTTTACCTTTTCCACATATCATATATTTGGAATCATACGGTGTGAAGCCTTTTCATATTGGCTTCTTTGCCAACAATATGCATTTAGGACATTTCTCCATGTCTCTTTGTGGCTTCATGGCTCATTTCTTTTTATTGCTGAATAATATTCCGTTGTATTTACGATCTACATTCCATTGGGTTATCACAGTTTGTGCATCCACTTACCCACTGAAAGACTCTTGGTTGCTCTCAAGTTTTGGCAATTACGAATAAAGCTGCAGTAAACATCTGTGTGCAGATTTTTGTGTGGACTTAAGTTTTCAGCCCATATGAGTACCAAAGCCCGTATGAATACCAAAGGGCACAGTTGCTGGACTGTATGGCAATCTTATGTTTAGTTTTACAGGAAAGCTCCAAGGGACACCTGGGTGACTCTGTCGGTTGAGCATCCGACTCTTGATTTTGGTTCGGGTCATGTCTCATGGTTTATGTGTTCGAGCCCTGCAAGGGGCTCTGCACTGACAGCGCAGAGCCTACTTGGGATTCCCTCTCCCCCTCTCTGTCTTTTTGCCCCTCCCTTGCTCGTGCTGTCTCTCAAAAATCAGTAAGTAAACATTAAAACAAACAAACAAAAAAACACCAAACCATCTTCCAAAGTCACTGAACCATTTTGCGCTCCCTCCAGAAATGATCGAGAGTTCTTGCCCCACATCCTCACCAGCATTTGGTGTCAGGGTTTTGAACTCTCACTCGTCTATTAAGTTGTGGTGGTATCTTGTTTGATTTTCAATTCCCTAACACCATGTGGGACACCTTTTCATATGCTTCTTCGCCATCTGTGTATCTTCTTTGTTGAAGTTTGTGTTCAGATCTTCTGCGGGGTGGGGGTGGGAGGTTTAACCGGATTGTTTCTTATTGTTGAGCTTTAAGGATTCTTGGTATGTTTTGGCTACAGGTCCTTTTTCGGATACATGTTTTGTAAATATTTGCTCCCGTCTGTGCTCTTTTTATTTTCTTCTGGTTTAGTTAATTTTGGTACTTGGTTTTAATGGTGGTTATCGGTGGAAAAATCTTCCTAACAGTGCGTAGATCTGTGTAGAAAAGGTTCACCATTGACTCTCCTTGCTCAGTTATACTTATTTTCAAGCCCATAAACCGGTTATGCAAAGATTTGTTAATAATTTATTTAGCAAAATATCATTTTCCCAGAACGTTGCCTATTCTTACAAACTAATTGGAACGTTTTGCATTCTTATATAGATTCAAGACCTACTGAGATTTACTTGGAAAACATTTAAATGGGTGTGAAAACAGCTTTCAATTTTTTGGGTCATATTTTATTTACTTTTTATTGAGCTCTAACAGGCAGTAACAAAGTAGACCAGTTTTAAGCGTGCAGCTTAATGATTTTTTACATATGTATGAACATATGTAAAACATATGTAAAACCTACGTCTAGATCCAGAGAAAGAACATTTTTACTACAATAGAAAGTTCCTTCAAATTCATTCCCAGTCCATGCTTTACCCAGAGCTAATCAGTATTCTGATTTCTAGAACAATTGATTAGTTTGCCTGTTCTTGAACTTCTTATAAAAGATATACAAAATACACCCGCTTCTGTGTCTGGCTACTTTCAGAGCATAATTGCTGTGAAAGTAATTCACATGGTTCCTTTTCATAAGGGTTTTTTCATTTAAAAAAATTGCCGTACAGTATCCCATTGTATGATTATATTGCAGGTTTCTCTTTTCCCGTTGTTGGGCATTTGGCTTGTTTTCACTTGGTGGCTGTTATGGATGAAGCTGCTTTTGATATTCTCGTGCACGTCTTTTTGTGGCCATATTCCCTCATTTGTCTTGGATGCATACAGAACCACACGCATGCACATGCACATGCGCGCATATGTATGCCTACGAGTGGAGTTGCTGAGTCTTAGGAAAGATGTACGTTAGTCTTCGGTAGATTTTGCCAAACAGTTTTCTAAAGTGTTGTGCTAATTTAATTTGCGTGTCTACCAGCGATGTCAGAGAATTGCAGTTGCTCTATGTATGTGGTACTTGTTTTTGTGAATTTTCGTCTTTCTGTTAGCGTGTAGTAGTATCTTGTTATGTTTCTAATTTGTAACATTTTCACATGTAGACTGGCCACTTGGATATCTATTTTTGTGCCTGTGAATATGTTTCACTCATTTCTAAAATTGGCTTGTTAGGTGTCTAATCGATTTATAGGATTCCTTATGTTTCTAGGTAAGATTCCTTGGTTGGATATGTATATTGCAAATAACTTCCTTCAGTTCTGTGGTGTTCTTTATGCTCCTCGACAGCAAACTTAATGAGCAGATGTTCATAATTTAAAGAAATCTTACATTTTTTAGGGTTAATGTTTTAATGAGGCATGTTTAAGAAATTTTGCCAAAGTCACAAAGATACTCTCCTATGCTTTTTTCTAGAAGCTTTATCATTTACCTCTCATACATAGATCTATGAAACGTCTCAAATTAATTTCTATGTATAGTAGGATATAATGGTCATGGCTCTTTTTTTTTAATCTGTGGCACTGTGTATTTAAAGTCTTTTTCTCTTTGTCTGATTTTCCTTATGGTATAATTTGAGGTCTTTAGGGAGCAGTCTTACAGTAATTTCAGCTACCCGGTCAGATGATTGTAGAAACTTCATCAAATATCTTTGTTTGGATGATCTCTGTAGTAGTTAATGTTTTCACTCAGTGTTTAAACTTCTTTACCTTGAAGGAATGGGTGAAATGTATATGTTAAGGAAAAGAGGGTGCGTGTGTGTGTAAGTATCAGCTATATAGCATGCCGACAACTTGTTTGTTATCACAAAGTCTTAGCAAGTACCTTTTTGTAAAGAAAAAACTGCATAAATCATCAAGTTTAGCAACTCTTTTAAGGTCTTAGCCATGAGATAAGCAGTGAATCCATGTGTTTTTCTGATTACATCTCATTAAAAAATGTTATGGGGTGCCTGTATGGTTCAGTCAGCTAAGCGTTCAACTTTGACTCTGGTCATGATCTCATGGTTTGTGGGTTCGAGCCCCACATCGGAGGGGGGGGGGGGTTAAAAATGTTTTCTTAAACATTAAACAATTTTTTTAATGTAAAAAATGTTATAAAGATTTGCCCATTGTGAAGATCTTATTTTTAATTTATTATTATTTTTACATTTATTTACTTTTGATAGAGACCGAGCACAAGTGGGGGAGGGGCAGAGAGAGAGAGGCAGACACAGAATCTGAAACAGGCTCCAGACTCGGAGCTGTCAGCACAGAGCCCAATGCGGGTCTCAAACCCGTGAACCATGAGATCATGACCTAAGCCGAAATGGGACGCTCAACGGACTAAGCCACCCAGCTGCCCCAGGATTCTGTTTTTATAAAACTAACCACATGAGTGGCCTAATGTCTGGGGAGGGGCACTCTTAACCCGGGTTGCCTGAGTTTGAGTCCTGGTTGTACAACTTATAGTCACTATGACCTTAGGCAATTCTTAACCTTGTCCGTGGTTCAATGGCCTCACCTGTAAGAATAGGTTTAATTATAATATCCAGTATAGGGGATTGGTGCAAATGCTACATAAAAATGAATATAAAGAAGTCAGAATGTTGTCTTGCACAAAGTTAATATTCCATAAATATTTTATATGCATATGGTCAGGTATGTATGGGTGTTTGTTTAATTTTGTGATTTTTCCTCTAGCACATTGTGTAGTTTGCCATTCAGTAACCCTACTGCAGCAGTTTGTCAGGGAATGATCTAGAAACAAATTTTACTTGTGGAGTTATCTTTGTAACCTTACCCTGAGAATAATTTTATAAAAAATTGATATCAAAGCAGATCTTCTGTAAGTGATTTCACTTATACCATTTTTAATAAAAACATCTCTAGTGAATAAATTATTTGCTGTCAAGAATATATCTTTTCCAGAACATCTTTTCTTCAGTGACTCATAGAAAAAGTAATTCTTTGACTGTATTTTGGGTACGAACGTAGAATCAATTTTGAAGTAGCTGTATTGTGATCCAGCCTCTCGTAATATATAATTTGTTCTTGCTCCTTCAAGTTTTCAGCAGTATTTTAAAAATATTGCCAGCAGTATTTATTGATAAGGATTAAATTCCACGTTCTGTTTTTTTCTTTTGAGGGGGGAGGATATTGTTTCAGCCGTTTTTACCATGAGAAGAAAAGTGTTGCCAGATGGTTTATGCTTTTTCTGACTTTTACTGTAGAGTGTGAAGCCTCATAGGAGCTTCTGTATATTGATCATTAAGTTTCATAAAATGTTGAGAGATACTAGACTGAAGATCACCTGAAATAAAGACGTTTTTCTATTCAGGTGCTTAGTTTTACATTTCCATGCTAATTACGACAGATCCATATTTCTAGCTAAAGTATCAAGACAGAATACACAGCAGACTCCTCGTAACAGTAGGTAGCTGTCAGAATTTCCATTTTTTAAGCTTTTCAGATCCCCTTACCTTGTCACTGCTGTTACCACCCTAATGCGGTCGAGGAGAACCGTAGGGAGCAGAGTCGCTCTGAGTCTTTTCTTGTGCTCGTGTTATTAGTATTCCTTTCAGCTCCTCTTGTGGGTTTGCTGCAGGTAGCGTTACAAGGACTTCTCTACTGTTTAATTTGTTGATTATTAAATTAATTTAGTCAAAATGAGATCATAGAATTGGTACGCCCATTTAAGCAGAGGTACGTGGACTGCTATTATGTCCCCGTGTGGTGAAATTTTGCAGTAACTCCTCGCCCACTCTGCCTCCCCGAGTCTCGTTGCCCCCAGCCTTTCACCTGGATACCCAGGTACCCCCGGCTTTGTGCAGACGAACGATACATTCAGTGAAAAGACCAGTTGTCGGTGGGTTTTCTTGTTTGTCTGGTAAAAACAAATGGCGCTATGTATATACACACACACACACATATATATGTATATATGTATATATAATATATAAATAATATAGAAGTTCTAATATTTTTATAGTGTTTATTTTGAAAGAGAGACCATGACTGGGGAGGGGCGGAGAAAGAGAGGAGTGGGAGAGAATCGAAGCAGGCTTCTCACTGTCAGCACAGAGCCTGATATGGGACTCTATCTCATGAACTGCAAGATCACGACCTGAGCTGAGGTCAAGAGATGGACGCTTACCCGACTGAGCCACCCAGGCCCCCTGACGAGTTCTAATATTTTTTTTTTTTTAATTTTTTTTTTTTTCAACGTTTTTTATTTATTTTTGGGACAGAGAGAGACAGAGCATGAACGGGGGAGGGGCAGAGAGAGAGGGAGACACAGAATCGGAAACAGGCTCCAGGCTCCGAGCCGTCAGCCCAGAGCCCGACGCGGGGCTCGAACTCACGGACCGCGAGATCGTGACCTGGCTGAAGCCGGACGCTTAACCGACTGCGCCACCCAGGCGCCCCTCTAATATTTTTTTAAACACACTCCAATTGATCACTTTGGAGACCTCTGGTTTAAAACAACAAAACACTTGCTTAAGTGCTAGAGAACAGGGAACTGATTTGTTAATGAAGGACTGAAGTTTGGAAGGCGAGAAAAGAGATCTGAGAGAAAAAATTAACGGAGCAGGTGATGAAAACTTGGTGGAAAAGTAAAGAAAAACCGTGGAAGAAAGAAGAATTCAAAAAAGGAAGAAGAAAAAAGAAGAAGAAAAAGCAGCAGCAAGGGAAAAAAAAAAAAAAAAAGACTGGGATCCAGAATTTCTGCAGTTCTCTTGCTTCTTGTCTCAAAACTTGGAAAGAATGTTACATCAGTCATTGTCAGCTTCCACTCTTTTCCCTCCAGTATTCACTGTATCCACACTTGGGACACACATCTAACCATGCTCTCAGATTGTTTGGATTTCTGGAATAATTGTTTCTATCCGGTGCCAGAAGATGAGAAGAAAGGCACGTGTAGCTACCCAAGCGCCTTCTCTTAGTCTTGTGCTTCTCTTTCTGTGACCTGGAGCCCTGAGATTCTCACCCGGCTTCCTGCCTCCACAAAAATGAAATTAGTACCAGCAAGGTAGGATGAAGGAGCTATAATGTAGATGAGAAATGTTAATGAACTCTGTAATCCAATTTTTAAGACGATTGCATCGATTTATGTACTGGTTACGTGAGATAGGCATTTCTAGCTTGGTTTTTCTTGCTATATAGACAATTAAAGAATAACACTGCAAAAAATACATTTGACAAAATACAACACCTGTTTATAATTTTAAAACTATTGGCTAAGATTAGAAGAGAATTACCTTGCTTTGATGATACCTCCAAAAAAGCAGAGGTCATATTCAATATTGTAATATCAGAATATAAACAATTTCACCCTGACATTGGAGCAAATAAAAGATGCCCACCATCACTACTTTTAAACATTGTATTCGAGGCCCTGCCCAGTGCAATAGGTGGAAAAAAGAAATAGATGCATGAAATGTCAATACTACCCAAAGCCATCTACACATCCAATGCAATCCCAATCAAAATTGCACTGGCTTCCTTCTCAGAGCTAGAACAAACAATCCTAAAATTTGTGTGGAACCACAAAAGACCCTGAATAGCCACAGTGGGAGCCATCAAAGTCCTGGACTTCAGCCTCGACTGCAAAGCTGTAATCGTTAAAACAGTGTGGTATTGGCACAAAAACAGACACACAGACCAAAGAAGTAGAATAGAAAACCCAGAATTGGGCCCACCAATGTATGGCCACCTGATCTTTGACAAAGCAGGAAAGAGTATCCAATGGAAAAAAGTCTCTTTAAGCAAATGGTGCTGGGAGAACTGGGCAGCAACATGCAGAAGAATGAAACTGCACCGCTTTCTTACACCATTCACAAAAATAAACTCAAAATGAATGAAAGATCTAAACGGGAGACAGGAAACCATCAAAACCCTAGAGGAGAAAACAGGCAACAACCTCTTTGACCTCAGCTGCAGCAACTTCTTACTCAACGTGTTTCCAAAGGCAAGGGAAATAAAAGCAAAAATGAACTCTTGGGATCTCATCAAGATAGAAAGTTTCTGCACTGCAAAGGAAGCAGTCAACAAGACTAAAAGGCAACCGATGGAATGGGAGAAGATATTTGCAAATGAAATATCGGATAAAGGGCTAGTATCCAAAAATCTATAAAGAACTTACCAGACTCAACACCCAAAAAACAAATAATCCAGTGAAGAAATGGGCAGAAGACATGAATAGACACTTTTCCAAAGAAAACATCCAGATGGCCAACAGACACATGAAAAGATGCTCAATGTCACTCATCATCAGGGAAATACGAATCAAAACCACACTCAGATACCACCTCACGCCAGTCAGAGTGGCTAAAATGAACAACTCAGGAACAACTCAGAGATGTTGGAGAGGATGTGGAGAAATGGGAATGCTCTTGCACTGCTGGTGGGAATGCAAACTGGTGCAACTGGTCTGGAAAACAGTGTGGAGGTTCCTCAAAAAATTAAAAGTATCTTCTTTTTTTTAAAAAATTTTTTTTTAATGTTTATTTATTTTTGAGACAGAGAGAGACAGAGCATGAACAGGGGAGGGGCAGAGAGAGAGGGAGACACAGAATCTGAAACAGGCTCCAGGCTCTGAGCTGTCAGCACAGAGCCCGACGCGGGGCTCGAACTCACGGACCGTGAGATCATGACCTGAGCCGAAGTCGGACGCTTAACTGACCGAGCCACCCAGGCGCCCCTAAAAGTATCTTCTTTATCCATTTGTCATTTGATGTGGTTTATATATACAATGGAATACTACTTGGCGATGAGAAAGAATGAAATCTGGCCATTTGCAGTAATGTGGATGGAACTGGAGGGTATTATGCTAAGTGAAATAAGTTAGAGAAAGACAGATACCGTATGTTTTCACTCATATGTGGATCCTGAGAAACTTAACAGAACCATGGGGGAAGGGAAGGGGGAAAAAAGTTACAGAGAGGGAGAGAGGCAAACCATAAGAGACTCTTAAATATGGAGAACAAACTGAGGGTTGATGGGGGGTGGGGGAGAAGGGAAAGTGGGTGATGGGCATTGAGGAGGGCACTTGCTGGGATGAGCACCGGGTGTTACATGGAAGACAATTTGACAATTATATTTAAGAATAAAAAAAATTTTTAACTGCTTTTTAAAATAAAACAAATATGGAGAAATAAAGAGAAATAAATGCATAAGAATTGGAATGAAAGAAATAAAACTAACATTATTTTCAGATGACGTGAATGTGAACCTGGAAAATTCAAAAGAATCCATGCACTATGAAATTAATATGCAGATCTGTCAAGGTCACCAGGTATAAGGCCACTATAAAATATCAATATAAGATCAATATAAAAAACAGGTTTTTACTAACAATAAACAAAAAATTTAAGGATGATTCCTTAAATATGGTAGTATCCAAAAAATCAAATACTTAGGAATAAATCTAATGGGCAAAACTTACATACTCAAAGCTATAAAACATTGAGAGACATGTACAAGGGTGTTCATAATATAACAAGAAACCGTAGATTATTCAAATCCCCATCGACATTAAGATATTTAAGTACACAGTGGTGTAGTCACAATATACAGCAATACTCTACTGTTAGCGTAGCACGGGTGGACCTCATGAACATAAGTTGTGATTCTCATTATACAAAATACAAAATGAGCAGGTAATTCTTGATGTTAGAAGTCAGGGTAGTAATGACTTTTGGAGAGGGAGATAATGTCTAGAGGGAGCGCAAGAGGAATCTGGGTGCTAGGGACGTTCTTCTTTAGCTGTGGGCTGCTTACATATATTGAGTTTAGGGAAAATTCATCTAACTCTGTGTTTGGGTGTTTATACCTTTTCGTATGTCTACTGCACATCAGTAAGAACGTTTTCTAAAAAAAATCTAGTACTCCTTATATATGCGGATAGTAGTAGCTTAACATTGGGTATATAGATACCTTAGGTTCATTCAGTCAGATTGGATTGTCATGTGATAGTGATACGTAATAGCTGTGTGGCCTCGTGCACCCAGCCAGCACATGTGTGAACCACTTCATCATCTGTAAGGTGGATAATATCGTCATTATTTAGTTATATTGAGAATTTAATATGGTGTGTAGATGTCATTGAGAAAAAAGCTCATTTCCTTCCCTTTAAGGGACACCGTGTGCATTTATGTATGTGTATATACACATAATATACCTGTGATAGAGAGCAGTGAATTTTAAATTACAGTTCATGATTATATTCAAAATGATGTATCTACAAATGAAACTTTAAATATGTTTACAGTTCACATTTATAAATCAAGTATAACCCTGCGTTTATGTGGCTATATGTTCAAGTATAGAGCAAAGTTCATTGAAATTTTTTTACAGTGACAGTATGGCCATATATATTTTTTCCCCTCTAAAAGCTGTTATGTATAATAAAATGTATCATTAGTTACATTTAGGTGGTTATAGAGGATATGTTGGGATCTAATAATTATCTTTCTCCCTTTGCAACTTGTCACATTTAATCAGTAGGTAATCAGACATTGATGGAAAATGAAATTCAAAGTTATGCTCTACATTTCCATATTTGCATACATCAGTCTCAAGACCTGAGCCATTTTATAGTCTAAAATAATGGCAATGGTTTTTATTTCCATCCACTTAGTCATTGACATATTCATTTATTTCAATACTTGTCAAGAACTGACTGAGTCCAGCCACTATTCTGGCCACTGGGTAGTGGATAAAAGAAAGGCTTGTGTCTTCACAGTGATTCTTTATGGTTTCTCTCCCCCAGAATACGATCTGTGTGTCAAATATATGTTAGATCATGACATGACTGATCAGGGGGCAGGACATGTGACATGGGGGTTATGCACAGGGTGACCGAGGAAGGCCTGTCTTTCAAGATGGCATTTGAGCAGAGATGTGAAGAATCTTACCAGTGTGTAAGGACACACATCGTCTGCCTGACCAACTCAACACACCCTCGTCTTAATTCAAAATCAAATCATCTGTGCTGAAATTTAAGAACTAAAGCAAAGGAAAGGAGACAAAAACACAGACCCTTACATACAGAGAACAAACTGGTGATTACCAGAGGGAAGGCGAGGAGGGGGATGGGTGAAAGAGGCGAAGGGAGCTAAGAGCACAGTTCTCATGATGAGCACTGGGTAATGTAGAGTATTGGATCACTATATTGTGCACCTGCAACTAATATAAACCTGTATGTTACTTACACTTCCAATTGAAAAAAAAAAACCCCACCCGAAATAAAAATGTTTTAAATGTTTCTATGGAGTGTGTTTGTTGTTTTTTTTTCTTTGCTTTGGTTTTATATTTTTGGACATAACCCAAATGGCCCTTACTGTTGCTGAAATCAAAGCACTGATTCAAATGACTAGTTTTGAATGTTGAAGTTCTGGAATTCGGGGCTTCTAGTTCTGACTTCTCTTTTCAGATCCTTGCTTTTTTGGTGGTGGTGGTGGTGGTGATGACATGTTTTTAAATTTATTTTTATCTTTTAGAGAGCGAGCACACGCAAGTTGGGGAGAGGGGCCGAGGGAGAGAGCGAGAATCCCAAGCAGGCGCCGTGCTCAGCGTGGAGCCCCCGATGAGGGACTCAATCCCACGACCCTGGGATCATGACCTGAGCCAAAATCGAGTGTCGGTTGGTTGCTCAACTGACTGAGCCACCCAGGCGCTCCTATTTTTAATTTGATTGAATTTAAGTGAATAAATTTCAACTTAGAGATTTAACATTTATATACATTATGAAGTGTCCACCAAGATAAGTGTCGTCACCATCTGTCATTATAGTTAATGACTATATTCCCTACGCTGTACTTTTCATCCCCCCCCCCCCCCACAACTTAATTATTTTATAACTGGAAATGTGTACCTATTAACCCCTTCACCTACTTCGCCCATCCCTCCACCCCGTCCCCTCTGGCAGTGACTAATTCTCTGTAGTTTAGTCTGTTTGTGTTGTTTTGTTTTGTTTTCTTTTTTAGATTTCGTGTGTAAATGAAATCATATGGTATTTGTCTTTCTCTGTGACTTACTTCACTAGCATAATCCCATCTTGTCACCAATGGCAAGATTTCCTTCCTTTTTCATGGCTGAATAATATTTCATCGTGTGTGTATGTGTGTATACATATGTATGTTTATATACACATATCCTCTTTATGCATTCATGTATCAGTGGACCCTCAAGTTGCTTCTGTGTCATGGCTTTTGTCAATAACGCTGCTGTGTTAAAAGAACACACTCTGTAAGATTTCAAGTTTTTGAAATTTTTGAGGCTTATCATTTTGGCCCTGCATGTGGTCTGTCTTTGAAGGTTTCATGTGTACCAGTAAAGAATGTGGATTCTGTGATAGTTGTTGCGTATAGTAGCCTATAAAAATGGTAGGCGTCAAGGTGCTTGTGAGGAGCTGTTCAGATCTTTTAAGCTCATTTTCTATATAATGATTTTCTTAAAGTGGTTAATCACTGAGAGAAGTATTAAAAATCTCCTGTTATGACTGGATCTGTCGATTTTCATTTAGTTGTACCAGTTTTCGTTTGATGTATTTTGAAACTTTGTTTCTAAGCGCTCTTAACATTTATGATTGTCAGGTCTTCCTGACAATTTCACCCTTCTATTCCTTTTTACTTCTGGTACAATATATTTGATTTTCATAAGTTTGACTACTAATGTACTTTGGTATGGTTTTTAAACTTTTTTTTAATGTTTGCTTATTTTTCAGAGAGAGAGAGAGAGAGAGAGAGGGCGGGCTGGTGGGCGAGCACACGAGTGGCGGAGGAGCAGAGAGAGGGAGGTACAGAATCCCAAACAGGCTCCAGGCTCTGAGCTGTCAGCACAGAGCCCAGCGCGGGGCTCCAACTCACAAATTGTGAGACACCGACCTGAGCCGAAGTCGGACGCTCAACCGACTGAGCCACCCAGGCGCCCTATGCTTTTAATTGTAATTTTCCTGCTTGTGGTTTGCCGAACTCCTTGAATTTGCAAGTGTATGTTTTGTTTTATCGAATTTGGCAAACTGTGAGCTATTATTTTTCCAAATATTTCTTCCCCCCTGCCCCCATTATTTCTCTTTTTCCTCTAGAACTCCAGTTGTTATGTATATACTACATATGTGTGTATATGCATTAGTCTATTTAGATGTATCATGGTCTCTATTTTTAAAAATTTAATGTTTTTTTCTTTTCTTCATACTGGATAATTTCTGTAGATGTTTTAGTTTACAGACCTTTTTCCTGCCATCTTTGTCTCCTCTTGATCTCAACCAGTGAAAACTTCATTTCAGGTAGTATACTTTTTAGTTTTAGAATTTCCATTTGGTTTATTGTTTTCATTTCTTAAAGAGTTCTGATCTGTTCATTCATTATGACCATATTTTCTTCTATGTCTTTCTATATGTTTTCATTGGCTGCTTTTAAAGCCTGGGTCATCTTGTTATCTCCATTTAATGCTTTTTTTTTTTTTTTTCTTGGTTATGGGTTACATTTTCTCATTCCCTGACTTTTTGCAATGTTTAATAATTTTTGATTGCACAGTGACCATTCTGAAAGCACAATAGGGAGTCTGCATTTTGGTGTCTTTCTTTAGAAACTGTTGAGTGTTTTTCTGGCCATCATTTGATTTATTGGTAGTTCAGCTTGATCCTTTCAAGCCTTGTTTTTAATTTTTGTTACCATGGGACTATTAATAAAGCTTTTCTGAGGACTCAGAGTGTTTACCAAGATTGGTTCTCTGTGGATTCCCAGAACTCTTTGTCTCCCAGCTCTGTGCTGTTGTCAGAACCTCCCTTCAGCTCTCAGCTTCCAGGGGGCTGTTGTCTATCACATGCCCTGGAACCTTACCCAACGTACCTCTTAGGACGTGACCAAAGACTTGAGGGTATTGCTATGCAGATTTCCCAAGCTGCTTTTCTGAGCAGGTGCATGCTCTTCATTGGTCTACCTGGTAAACTTGAGCTGCCTCAGCAAACCTTAGCTCCAGTCTCCTGCTGCTCAGCAAAGTGAGGCTGCTGTGCTCCGTCTGAATCTCACAACCACACGCCTTAGTCTGGAAAGTACCTCAACATGAAGAATGCCGGGAAAGACAGAAAAAATATCAGGGTGATTATAGGGTTTACTTCATGCGTTCTCTCTCTCTCTCTCTCTCTCTCTCTCTCTGTCTCTCTCTCTGGAATCAGAGTCCTGTGCTATTTGTTGTCTAACGTCTGAAAAGGGTTGTGTTGTATATTTTGTCTACGTTTAATTTTATTTATATAGAAGGTGCAGTCTGGTACCATTTATACCGTCATGCCCGGATGTCACAGGCCTCTCTCAGTCTGTTTTTATTTTGAAGTTTACTTATTATGAGCATCTCTTCCTTTATTCAGAAGCCGTCTGTATTTCCTTCTCTTGGACACATTTCTCTGTTCATTTTGTTTGACCGCTTTTCTCCTGTGTTTTTAGTGTTTTCTTATCAGTTTGTCAGTGTTCTTTACAAGTAAGTGAAAATTGATTCCTGTGAAATGGTATGCAGATATTTACCATTTTGTCGTTTCACATTTATCATGTTGTATTTTGCCACAGAAATTAGGAGATTCTTAGTAAATATTATTTATAAATCTCTTATAGCTTCTGGGTTTTGTGTTCTATTAGGAATGCTTTCTTAACTCTAAATTCTCCGTAATTTTTTTCTGCTAGTATGGATTCAGTTTTGATTATTAAGTCATAGATCTCCCTGGAATTTATTTGGTTTTAAGTGTTGAGAGTAGGATTTATTATTTTATGATGCCTCAGTAGTACCAATACCATTAAGTGAATGTTCCACCTTTTCTCCATCAGTCTGAAATGCCGTTGTGTTAAATTTCTGTATATTTTTGAACAGATTTTCAGCCTTTACATTTTTCCCTTTGATTTTGTTTACTCACATGTCAGTGCCAAACTCTTTAATTTTTGTGGCATTGTTATGTCGTTAGACATTCATTTGGGGTAGTTCTCACTTCTAGTTACTTTACCTATTTTAGGAGTTTCCTTGCTATTTTGCTTTTTGAATTTTTTTGCCACAACAACTTTGTAATTTGTCTAGTTTCAAAAACCATGTTGACTCGGGGCTCCTGGGTGGCTCAGTTGAGCACCTGACTCTTGAATTCAGCTCAGGTCATGATCCCTGGATTGTGGGATTAAGCCCCATGTTGGGCTGAGCATGGAGCCTACTTGGGATTCTCTGTCTCTCTCTCTCTCTCTGTCTCTCTCTCTGTCTCTCTCCCCCTCCCTCCCCCCCCCCCCCCTCCCCCCTCCCCCCCTCCCCTCCCCCCCTCCCTCCCCCCCTCCCCCATCTTCCCCTGGCCCCTTCTCATGCTCTTTTTCTTCCTAAAACAAAACATGTTGACTCCTAATTTATTTTGCAGTTACTTTAAATTCATAGATTAATTTAGGAAGAATCAACAGGTTTATTATTTTCTAGCCTTAGAAAATATTCTCAAAATATAGAAATATATTTTGAGCTTTTCTAGCCCCAAATATGGTATGAGTCTCCATTTGTCTGATTTTTTATCCCTTAGTAATGTTTGTTTCCTCATGTAGACCTTGTAGGGTCCTTGATACATTTATTCTTAAGTGTCTCATCTTCTTTTGTTGCTATTGTAAATGGGGTCTTCTGTCTTCTAAGTGACTATTACTCTTCCACTAAATGTTTTTCTTTTTGCAACAAATTCTAAACTGTGATATTCATAACCTTCAGGTAAATGTCGTCTCCTTCCTCTGTCTGCTTTTCTCACTGTCATTCACACAGACATTTAGTCCAGTGAGATGGGCTCTGGGTGGGACGATGCACAAGATACATTCCTACCCTCAGGTGCCAGTGGTCTAAATTAGTCATTTATTTGTTCATTCGGAAAGCATTTACTGAATACATTCTCTATTCAAAACACCATGATAGACACTGTAAAACTTACAAAAAGCACTTTGTGCAATTCAAATATTTCAAATTCAATATTTCTAAAATGTGTTTTTCGTTCCATTGTAGTTCCTTTCTTTGAGGAGCTTGTAGTCCTACTGGGGAGGAACACTTTAGGTGAAACATAAGTAGCAATGCAAGATGATATTGCAAAAATGGATGGTGTAAGCAGAAGCTTTCTGAGGAGAAAGTGGTGAGTGAAAGTGGACCTTGAGGGAGGTGGAGGCTGTAGGCAACATGAGGAAGAGAGGCCACCTTACCTGGAAAGAGCGGAGGGAACAGAGCGGAGGCAGGGGTAAAGGACAAGGCGCAGGGGCGGGGCCCGTGGATCCTGGCTGGAGGAGTGGGCCTGTGCTCCCAGGCCTGGCTGGAGCCAGAGTGTGGAGGGCCTTGAATGTGGGGTCGGGTCAGGGGTGGTGGGGCCGGTGCTCAGGCTCCCTGAGCGGTGCGGGGACATTCCATCGGGGATGCCCAACGAGATGAGGCTGCCCTGCTGGTAGGATGGAGATTGGAAGCCGAACCGTGGGAGGCGAAAACAGTGATAGTAGGTGTGTGGGATCCAAGTCAACCTCAGAACAGGAAAGGAGCTGGTGTAGCGCCCAGAGACGGAGCAAAAGGGGCACAGTGGTGACTCTCGGGCGTTTGGGTTGAGAGGGCAGAGACGGCATCGCCGACAAGGTTTCAGATCTCAGCGATGTGAAAACTCATCACGCCTTTGGCCGCTCCCTGAAGATGTCATTTTGGGAGCCCTGTCCTCTGAACTGGGCTAATAAGTTGGGAAAGTGAAAGAATTCATTTGTGAGGCTAATTCCAGTCCTAGCCCATGTGTTAATATCCTATGTTTTGGGATTTTTTTTTTTTTTTTAATTTTTATTTTGAGAATGAGAGGGGCAGAGGGAGGGAGAAAGAGAATCCCAAGCAGGCTCCGTGCTCAGCATGGAGCCCACCGTGGGACTCTGTCCCACCACCCTGGGATCATGACCTGAGCCAAAACTCAAGAGTACGGCGCTCAACCGACTGAGCCCCCCGGGCACCCCTATGCTTTATAATTAGAGTCTAGCAACTAGAATTTTTGCTAGCCAGGAGGGGTGGAGACTGACCTCTGAGACTTTGTCTTTCTTGAGTGGGATCAGGTGAGTGATCCACAGTAGGGCTTGCTTACTGGCTCTCAGGGTGTGTTAGTGCTGACCGCCTTGAGCATACAGCAGGCGCGTTTCTTACGCTGGAAAGAACTTTGCAGATAGTCCCAGGGGAGATGAAGGTTCGGGGGAAAGAGTCCACTGCTACCCAAGTGGGGTAAGGGCAGAAAGGATTGTGCCAGGAAGGGCGATGGTGTTGCTCTATGTCTCATCAAGTTGTTAGTAGCATTTGGCTCCTTTATCAGAGGAGGCGCACCTGTCGATCGCCGGGCGTTGGGCCAAGCTGGAGATCAGAAGCACGATACACCTGCCCCCTGGACGCTCTGGTCGTCACAAAGATCCTGTTACCGTCCCATTGTGCCCAGCCAAGTATTCTGTCACCAACCACCTGGTGATGAGGGACAGAAAATCCAGCAGGACAGTGAGAAGAGATGAAGTGAGTGTGGTTAAGTACCTGTTGAAAAATCTAATGGTGACGATACTAACAGAAAAAAAATAGAAAGGAAATAGATTTGTTTACATTGTCAGCAAAAGAAAGAGGGATTGGATGATATTTTCAGGAGGCAGCAAGGCCAGTTGATGGTTTCCCTTTGGAACTGAGAAATTGGCTTAGTGGAGACACAGGTGAGGGGAGAGATGAGGGAAAATTACATGAGGTGAGTGATTTGGACGGCAAGGCCTGGGGTGGAAGGTTTGGAGAAGGCAGAAGGGACTGGGGTGGAGCTTCCGAATGAGGAGTGGGTCCTTAACAGGGATGAGGCCTGCTTTTGCCTAGAGACCTCCAGGGAGGATGATGAGAGGCGGTCATTTTTTCAGCTCCTTGATTTTCGTGCTCTGCCCCTGTGCTAAAGCCATCCCAATTAGACAGGCCAAGCCAGCACTCGGATGTCCCCCAAGAGGCTAAGTAGTATTTCTTTTCTTGGTATCAACCTTCTCAGGACTGAGATACTTGAGACTTTCCTCGAGATGGAACAAGCCTCAGAAAGGCGTCAGGATGGACTAATAGTCCATAGTGGTACAGGGATTCCGTCTGGACCTTGAACAGTAGCCTTTATTCTCAGGTCTGAAAGTGTTTAAAGTACTATCATTCATTCTTGTCTTTAATTTTTTTTAATTTTTTTAATGTTTGTTTATTTTTGAGACAGAGAGAGAGCATGAACAGGGGAGGGTCAGAGAGAGAGAGGGAGACACAGAATCTGAAACAGCCTCCAGGCTCTGAGCTGTCAGCACAGAGCCCGACGCGGGCCTCGAACTCACGAACCGCGAGATCATGACCTGAGCCAAAGTCGGATGCTTAACCGACTGAGCCACCCAGGCGCTCCTCTTATCTTTAACTTTTAAAGATGTAAAATATCTGTAACCTTTCTCATCATAAAAGCAACGGGTATTCAATATAAACGTATTCACTAACGCAGAAGGGTATGAGGTTCAAAAGTGAGCTCCCCTGAGTTGATGAGCTGGGTTCCCCTTGTGTGTAAGGCTTACCAAGCAGTGTAGGTGGTGAGGAAGAATCAAGGTGGGGGGCCTTGCCGCCTCTCCAGTTCTCTGGAGGGTCCCCACCCTCTTATCTGCATGGAGAAGTGGATGAGATAATGTGTGTAAAGATATCTCGTGTAAAACGGTACAGTGCTTGAAAAATAGGACGTGTTCAGTAAATGACTCTTAAATGCCTCCTATATACGCTGTTATTCTAGGTGTATTGTTTTTTAACTTGGTTTTCCATGTTTTATGTGATCTATGTCTACGGCAGCGTGCGTAGTTCTGCTTCACCTTGTTTAATGCTTTCAAATCTCATTGATCCCCTCCCTAAGTAGGCTTTTAGAGAAGCCTATTAACTATCAGAGTCGTTAACTATTATTATCATTGCCTTGGCCAGACTAGCCAACAGAATTTTGAATGAAAATTGTGAGTGGGCATCCTTTTCCGGTTGCGGACCTGAATGGGGATGCCTCTACTATTGAGAGGCTGTATATATGTGGCCAGTGGCCAGCTCATATATGAAGATGACGCCCTGACTCCCAACCTCTGCAGCACTGAGCCCAGAAAGCCAAACTACAACCTCTGCAGCAACCACTCAAGGATGCCACACCACCACCTCTGTAGCAATTGGCACAAATTGGCCAGGACTTGGTCAGCAGCCGTCAGCTTCCTTAAATTTTGCCCCTCCTTCCAACTCAGGATCAACCGCAGAAAAGCAAATATGCTTCCCAAACCAATAGCATAACATGTCCTCCTTCTAGTTAACCTGATTCCACCTTCCCTGTACCAACAACCTCCAATCAGTGCACACCCAAAGCCTTCCCATCTTTTTTTTTTTTTAATTTTTTAATGTTTATTTATTTTTTTGAAGGAGAGAGAGACAGAGTGTGAGTGTGGGGGTGAAGGGGCGGTGCAGAGAGAGAGGGAGACACAGAATGGGAAGCAGGCTCCAGTCTCTGAGCTGTCAGCACAGAGCCCGACACGGGGCCTGAACCCACAAACCACGAAATCATGACCTGAGCCGAAGTCGGACACTCAACTGACTGAGCCCCCCAGGCGCCCCTTCCCATCTTTTTACTCTAAAGCTTTCCCACTCCCCTGCCTTGCCTTTGAGTCTCTGCCAGATGCGAGCGGTAGTGGCTGACCCCCTTGCTAGTCTAGCAAGCTCTGAATAGCCTCTGCTTGTTCTCTTTTGGGTGATCTTTGTTTATTTCCATACACTGTTAAGTATAATTTCCACTGGTGGGTTTTCTAATGATTAATCAGCTAAATTTCTGGAATGTGTCCTTCTTTGGTCATGTAACGTTAGTTACTCAACACCTGTTTCTGGAGAACCTGCTAGGAGCCAAGGTCTGTGCTGGGCTTAAATAAGATAGGAAGAACCCAAATAGACATGTTTTCTGCTCTTGTAGAATTTATGGCCTGGTAAGGAATACAGACATTCAGCAGATAAGTGCACATACTTGATTGTGGGGTTTTGGAGAAAAGAGCTCCAGGAAACTGAGAAGGAATGGGCAGGGAGGAAACCCAGAGGAGTGGGGTGTCCTGTAAGCCAAGAGAAGCACTTCTAAAAGATCAGATGTGACAAGAGCCATCAGGTAGTCAAGTGCAAGGAGGTAAAGAATGAGTATTGTGCTCTTACGTTTTTTTTTTTAACCACGTTTCCTCATTTATTTTCCTCTACAGTTTTTTCTGCAGGCTTCATTTTTTTTTTTTTTACATTCATATTTAAGTGAGCATTTACAAGTTCTTTTATAGCTTGAATTGCTTCCCAATGTGACTTCGAAATTTTCAGGAATTTGAGGCATAGAAGGTGCCTATCGAATTCTTCCTAACTAATATTCGTTTTCTCTGCCAGAAAACTGGAAATGCATTCCCTGCTGATTGTTGTCATTTACTTGACAGCACGGGTGTTGAATATCTAATAGTGCTCTGCGTCTCCTGCAGCATAAGCGA
This sequence comes from Panthera uncia, assembly GCF_023721935.1. Lineage (NCBI taxonomy): Eukaryota > Metazoa > Chordata > Mammalia > Carnivora > Felidae > Panthera > Panthera uncia. The sequence goes on from NC_064810.1 coordinate 146,678,872, forward strand.
GATGGGCTCGCTCTGTGAGTGGCACCTGTTAATTAACTAATGCAGAAAGATGTCACTGAAGTAGAAGATCGTCACGGGATAACAGGCCTGCTGTGTACAAATGCTAAAATAACTTTTGCAAAATAAGATCTTAACGAGGCGGTTCTGTTGTCAAGGCACGGTGTGGCAATTTTCTGTCCTTTCTTTCTGTTTGCTTATTTTTCCGCCCTTTGTATTTCTCTAGTGGTGGCAGAGATTCAACTTGGAACACGCCGCCCTCCCCCTCCCCTTTATCATCCTTACCTGTTCCTAATTACATCTTTTTAAGCCGGTTGTTTTTTGTGTTTTGTTCTGTGCTCACACAGTAAACTTCATAGATAGTCCTTATTTTCTTCCTTTTCTATTTTCAGTCATTTCAGCTATAGAAATGCAGTCTTGCATTTCTTCTTGCATGAGAGTGAGCGGTAGCATAGACCGTGGAGCCAGATGGCCGTGACAAAGTTACTCAACCTTTCCAAGCCTCAGTTTCATCATCTGTAAAGTGGAGTTAAGGGGCTGTGGGGCTGGATATCTGTTAAAGCACTTAGAATGGTACTTGCCACCTGGTAAGAGACGTGTGGGTGTCTGTTAGTGTCATTGTTTCTCTGCATGACTTATCCTGATACCTGAGTTTTAGCTTTGGAGGATTGATTTATAAATAATAGTACCAGTTTGTTGCCCTGTGTCTTTATGGATTGTATGGAAATAATTTTCCCTGCGGAGTTTTAATACGTTTGAAGTCAATGAATATTATTTAATATTCATTTGCCACATTCTGACTTACAAAGTATTAGAGCCAGGAGAAACTGCCAGTATCACAGAGCGCTCCTTCTTTAACTTCTAACGAGGAAATTAAGGCTCAGGAAAATGGAGCGAGGTGACCGCAGTCAGTCCCTCTGTTAGGTCCTGATAGTGCTGAGACCAGCATGTGGGGCTCCCAGTCCAGCGAGCTTCCTGTGCTCTAGTCTGAATGATACATTTTCCCTATTTTTGGCCAGCCACAAATGAGCCGGTTCATAAAACGTCTCCCCTAAAACGATACAGTGAATGTAGAGTGTCTCCGGTATTTATCCACCCCAGGTTCTCAGAGTTCCTGTTCATCAGCTGGTACAGACTCAGAAGTACATCTTATCGGGAGGAAGTGGCTGAGGACTTCCGGGTAAAGACTGCAGACTCGGCCAAGGGAATTACTCTTGCTCTCTCCTTGTATCGGTTTCCTATGGCTGTGGCTGTTGTAACAAAGCCACAAGCTTAGGTGCTTAAAACAACCCAAAACTAAAAAAAATAAATAAAAAATAAAAAAATAAAACAACCCAAAACCGTATTCTCCTACAGTTCTAGAGGTCAGAAGTCTAAAGTCAAGTTGTTGGCAGGCTTCATTCCTTTTGGGGGCTTCTGTTTCTTTGCCTTGAAAACCCAAGGCGAAAAGCTTCTAGCTGCCGCCTGCGTTCCTTGTCTCTTGGCCCTTCTTGCATCACTGCAGCCTCGTGCTTCTGTCTTCACATTTCCTGTTCACTCTCATCTCCTGCTTCCCTCCTACAGGAACCCTTGGGATTACAATGAACCCGTTTGTGTTATCCAGGATAGTCTGTCTCCAAGTCCTTAACCAAATCATATTTGCAAAGTTCCCTTTGCCATATAAGGTGACAGTCACAGTTTCCTGGGATTAGGATATGGATATCTGTGGGGGAGGGGGCACTGTTCATCCTACCACACTCCGAAAACACCAGTAAAATGAGAGTCAAGTCTTCGAACTGATTAACTCTAGAGAAAACATGAAGTTGCCCAGGAAGGGAAAAATAAGTACAGTTTTCCGTGCGACTTAATTGGGAATAATGTTTATATACGGTCATAGCAATGTAGTCACTGACCGTCAATCTGATTGAAAGTAAGAGATAACTATAATGGGGGGACGAGGAGGGAGAGTTGTTTGCATGTGAGTAGGGGGTGGGGAAAGAGCCACAGCTTCCTTACCGCACGGGAGGAAGTGAACAGATGCCTGCAACCCAAACAATGCCAAGTGTGTATCATTTAGAGAAATAGAGGTCAATAATAAGTAGTTAAAACAAGGGAAACTCAGTTGCCTCTGGGGAGAAGAAAGTGACCTGGGATTGCAGTAAGAGTTTTGACTCTGAAAAAAATAAAAAATTAAACAATACATATAGATTGAAAGAAAAGGAAGGTGAGGGGTATGGATGGGGCATGGAGTCCAGAAAGCATGCTTTTGAAGACGACTACGTAACATGAAATTTAGCGCCGGAGAGACTGCTACTCTGTCCCACTAAGAGAAGATTTGAAAAACCGGTTCTAACTCCCAGTCCACTGTGCTGGTTAGGACTCTTACCTACGTACATCAGAAACTTAGATTAGCCACACGAAAAGAGCAGATGTCTTACCAGTGAGTGCATATCTGGTGGAACGCAAGCCAAGAATCGCTCTTGGGCCCAGAAGCAGCTAGAGCCAGAGGCCCAGAGGCCCAAATGTGACCCTCGGAGCCCCTGCCCTGCCAGGTTTCCCCATCATTTTCCTTGCCGTCCTCACTGCCGCCTAGTGTTGTTTGCTCCTTGGTCATTGAGATGAGGCATCGCCACTGCCACTCTCCGTTTCAAATGTCGAAATGTGTTCCTTAGAGAGGAACTCTTGCCTTTGCCGCCCCTTTTATGGAGCTGTAGGGGAAGGAGACAGTTGGCTGTGGCTGGGGATGGTCACTTTGTGTAGAGTGGCTGCTACAGAGCAACCAGGTGGCACATGAACTTCACCCTTTCTTCCTGGGATTGTTAACTGTGTGATAGAGATTTATTTATCTATCTATCTATCTATCTATTTATTTACACACACACACACACACACACACACACACACAGAATGTGAGCAGGGGAGGGACAGAGACAGAGGGAGACACAGAATCCGAAGCAGGCTCCAGGCTCCGAGCCGTCAGCACAGAGCCTGATGTGGAGCTCGAACTCGTGAACTACAAGATCATAGCCTGAGCCAAAGTCAGATGCTCAACTGACGGAGCCCCCCAAGGCGCCCCTGGAATTTGATTTTACAAAGAGAGGCTGTACAGTTACTTAAAAGAACTAGTTAGCACCGTATCTATATATATAACATGGTAAGACATATAAGTCTCTGATATATTCTTCAGTGAAAACTAGCAAGGTATAGACTGTCTTCCATGCGTCTTTATATGTGTGTTGTGTATGTTTCACAGGCCCCCCCCCCCCCCACAGAGCGAACCCTTATGTATGGTGAGTTTCGAGGATACGGGATGTTGGGGAACTTTGTATTGTCTGTGTTGTACTTTTTACATACAAATACATGTATTTGTATTAATTGAACTTTTACAGAGTATAAGAAAAAAATGACAAGAGTGAACTGGATCATTACTCCCTCTGCCTGACAGCACCATGTGGGCATTTTATTCCGTGATCTGTTTCACACATGGATATCTTTTTTATGGGCCCTGAAGGAAAAGGGCCACGTCTTGAGTTTTTTCCCCTTGCTCCTTTATTGTCGAGCACTGTAAAATTTATATTACAAATGCTCAGCATATTGCATATAACCAGGGGCTGAATGAATGGTGCCTGTTTTCTCTTGAATGTTTACCTGCCATCTCAGAGATCACAGGGAAGGACAAAGGGGGGGGACAGAAGGTCTGGCGTGTGGAACTCAAGAGGATGTGCTCCAGCCCAGGGCCCAGCTCGTAAGAGCCACTTCATACTTGAGCCAGCAAGTGCTGCGCTGACGTCAGAATCCTGTTCGAAAAAGCTTTCACGCTTTCGGGGCAGACCCTGGGCTGTGTTGCTGCTCAGCGAGGTCACACTCCCTCCTGAGAAGGTGTCCTTTCCTGTTCCTCCCCACTCTCTTCCAGCACTTTGTGGGCATTGCGCATCTATGATCAGTCATTTGTTGTTCTTTCATTTCCTGGTAGAAACTAGGAAGTTTACGCCCCTTTGAGTTCATAAAATTTACTCGTTGTATTAGTCATAAATAATGTATCTGAAGTTTGGGATATGAAATTAGCATCCGCTTCTACTTTTTGTGTTCTCCCTTTCAAAAATGGCTCCAGATATGTTTGTGGAAATCAGTTCTAAGCTACTTTAGCTATCCGAGTAATCGGATGGAGTATATATCTTCAGTGCATAAATCGCTCAAGTTTTAAACCTCTCTTTTCAATGACTTTGTCATGGAGCTTATTCTATCCAAAATTTTTCTCTCTCACGTATGCATGAGGGGGCAGGGGACACAGAGAAGTGGGCTTACATGTTGCTGAAATGCAGCATCTCTGCTTAAAACCGAAAACGGCATTGCAGTCTCCTGGGACAGGTGACCAGAATAAATCGTATACTTGAAATAATTCACTACAGTGTTCTCCTCTGGGAGCCAAGTGCCAGACCAGTTCTGCCAGTGCTAATCATGGGGGTCTTTGGACCACTCTGGGTTTGGAGGAGCTGCGGCAAGTTTGTTTGTAAGATCCTCTCATATGCAGAGTCCCTTCAGGTTTGGGGGCAAAATTTCTTTTAAGGTTTATTAACTTTTTGTTGCTTTTGTTTTCTTTTAAATTTTATTTTTTATTTTTTTAAATTTACATCCAATTTAGCATATACTGCAGCAATGATTTCAGGAGTAGATTCCTTAGTGCCCCTTACCCATTTAGCCCATCCCCTCTCCCACAACCCCTCCGGTTACCCTCTGTTTGTTCTCCATATTTAAGAGTCTCTTATGTTTTGTCCCGCTCCCTGTTTTTATATTATTTTTCCTTCCCTTCCCTTATGTTCATCTGTTTTGTCTCTTAAGGTCCTCATATGACTGAAGTCATATGGTTTTTGTCTTTCTCTGACTAATTTCATTGAGCAGTTCCATCCACATAGTTGCAAATGGCAAGATTTCATTCTTTTTGATTGCCGAGTAATACTCCATCACACACACACACACACACACACACACACCCACACCCACCCACACCCACCCACACCCACCACATTTTCTTTATCCATTCACCCATCGATGGATATTTGGGCTCTTTCCATACTTTGGCTTTTGTGATAGTGCTGCTATAAACATGGGGGTGCATGTGTCCCTTCGAAACAGCACACCTGTATCCCGTGGATAAATGCCTAGTAGTGCAATTGCTGGGTCATAGGGTAGTTCTATTTTTAGTTTTTTGAGGAACCTCCATACTGTTTTCCAGAGTGGCTGCACCAGCTTGTATTCCACCAACAATACAAAAGAGATCCTCTTTCTCCACATCCTTGCCAACATCTGTTGTTGCCTGAGTTAGCCATTCTGACAGGTGTAAGGTGATAGCTCATTGTGGTTTTGATTTTATTTCTCTGATGATAGTGATGTTGAGCATTTTTTCATGTGTCGGTTGGCCATCTGGATGTCTTCTTTGGAGAAGTGTCTTTTCATGTTTTTTGCCCATTTCTTCACTGGATTATTTGTTTTTTGGGTGTTGAGTTTGATAAGTTCTTTATAGATTTTGGATACTAACCCTTTATCTGCTATGTCATTTGCAAATATCTTCTCTCATTCTGTCGGTTGCCTTTTAGTTTTGCTGATTGTTTCCTTCACTGTGCAGAAGGTTTTTATTTTGATGAGGTCCCAGTAGTTCATTTTTGCTTTGGTTTCCCTTGCCTCTGGAGACGTGTTGAGTAAGAAGTTGCTGCGGCCAAGATCAAAGAGGTTTTTGCCTGCTTTCTCCTCAAGGGTTTTGATGGCTTCCTGTCTTACATTGAGGTCTTTCATCCATTTTGAGTTTATTTTTGTGATGGTGTAAGAAAGTGTTCCAGTTACATTTTTCTGCATGTCACTGTCCAGTTTTCCCAGCACCCCTTGCTGAAGAGACTGTCTTTATTCCATTGGATATTCTTTCCTGCTTTGTGAAAGATGAGTTGGCCATATGTTTGTGGGTCCATTTCCGGGTTCTCTGTTCTGTTCCATTGATGTGAGTGTCTCTTCTTGTGCCAGTACCGTACTGTCTTGATGATTACAGCTTTGTAGTATAGCTTGAAGTCTGGGATTGTGATGCCTCCTGCTTTGGTTTTCTTTTTCAAGATTGCTTTGGCTACTCGGGGTCTTTTGTGGTTCCATACAAATTGTAGGATTATTTGTTCTAGCTCTGTGAAGAAGGCTGGTGTTCTTTTGATAGGGATTGCATTGAATATGGAGATTGCTTTGGGTAGTAGCAACATTTTAACAATATTTGTTCTTCGTATCCAGGAGCATGGAATCTTCTTCCATTTTTTTGTGTCTTCTTCAGTTTCTTTCATAAGCTTTCTATAGTTTTCAGCATATAGATTTTTCACCTCTTTGGTTAGATTTATTCCTAGGTATTTTATGGTTTTTTGTGCAACTGTAAATGGGACCGATTCCTTGATTTCTCTCTCTGTTGCTTCATTGTTAGTGTATAGGAATGTACCCGATTTCTGTGCGTTGATTTTATATCCTGCAACTTTGCTGAATTCATGAATCAATTCTAGGAGTTTTTTGGTGGAACCGTTTGGGTTTTCCATATAGAGTATCATGTCATCTGCGAAGAGTGCAAGTTTGACCTCCTCCTGGCCGATTTGGATGCCTTTTATTTCTTTGTGTTGTCTGATTGCTGAGGCTAAGACTTCCAATACTATGTTGAATAACGGTGGTGAGAGTGGACATCCCTGTCTTGTTCCTGACCTCAGGGGGAAAGCTCTCAGCTTTTCCCCATTGAGGATGATATCAGCATGGGGTCCTTCATTGATGGCTTTTATGATCTCGAGGTATGCTCCTTCTATCCCTACTTTCTTGAGGGTTTTTATCAAGAAAGGATGCTGTATTTTGTCAAATGCTTTCTCTGCATCTATGGAGAGGATCATGTGGTTCTTGTCCTTTCTTTTATTGATGTGATGAATCGCATTGACAGTTTTGCAGATACTGAACCAGCCCTGCATGCCAGGTTTAAATCCCACTTGGTCGTGGTGAATACTTTTTTTAATGTATTGTTGGATCTGGTTGCCTAATATCTCGTTGAGGATTTTTGCATCCATGTTCATCAGGGAAATTGGTCTCTAGTTCTCCTTTTTAGTGGGGTCTCTGTCTGGTTTTGGAATCAAGGTAATGCTGGCTTCACAGAAAGAGTTTGGAAGTTTTCCTTCCATTTCTATTTTTTGGAACAGCTTCAAGAGAATAGGTGTTAATTCTTCCTTAAATGTTTGGTAGAATTCCCCTGGAAAGCCATCTGGCCCTGGACTCTTGTTTTTTGGGAGGTTTTTGATTACTAATTCAATTTCCTTACTGGTTATGGGTCTTTTCCAATTTTCTATTTCTTCCTGTTTCAGTTTTGGTAGTGTATATGTTTCTAGGAATTTGTCCATTTCTTCCAGATTGCCCATTTTATTGGCATATAATTGCTCATAATATTCTCTTATTATTGTTTTTATTTCTGCTGCATTGTGATCTCTCCTGTTTCATTCTTTTTTTTTTTTTTTCCTGTTTCATTCTTGATTTTATTTATTTGGGTCCTTTCCTTGTTTTTGATCAAATTGGTTAGTGGTGTATCAATTTTGTTAATTCTTTCAAAGAACCAGCTCCTGGTTTCATTGATCTGTTCTACTGTTTTTTTTTTTGGTTTTGATAGCAGTAATTTCTGCTCTAATCTTTATTATTTCCTGTTTTCTGCTGGTTTTGCATTTTATTTGCTGTTCGTTTTCCAGCTCTTACTTAAGGCATAAGGTTAGGTTGTGTATCTGAGATCTTTCTTCCTTCTTTAGGAAGGCCTAGGTTGCTATATACTTTCCTCTTATGACCACCTTTGCTGGATCCCAGAGGGTTTGAGTTGTGGTATTATCATTTTCATTGACTTCCATATGCTTTTTAATTTCCTGTTTAACTTCTTGGTTAGCCCATTTATTCTTTAGTAGGATGTTCTTCAGTCTCCAAGTATTTGTTACCTTTCCAAATTTTTTCTTCTGGTTGATTTCGAGTTTCATAGCGTTGTGGTCTGAAAATATGCACGGTTTGATCTCGATCTTTTTGTACTTACTTAGGACTGACAGACCCAGTGTATGGTCTATTCTGTAGAACGTTCCATGTGTACTGGATAAGAATGTATATTCTGCTGCTTTAGGATGAAATGTTCTGAATATATCTGTTAAGTCCATCTGGTCCAGTGTGTCATTCCAAACCATTGTTTCCTTGTTGATTTTTTTATTAGAAGATCTGTCCATTGCTGTGATTGGGTGTTGAAGTCTCCTACTATTATGGTATTATGGAGTTTCTTTATGTTTGTGATTAACTGGTTTATATATTTGGGCGTTCCACATTTGGCGCATAAATGTTTACAATTGTTAGGTCTTCTTGGTGGATAGACCCCTTGATTATGATATAATGCCCTTCTGCATCTCTTGATACAGTCTTTATTTTAAAGTCTAGATTGTCTGATATAAGTATGTCTACTCTGGCTTTCTTTTGTTGACCATTAGCATGATAGATGGTTCTCCATCCCCTTCTTTTCTTTTTTTTTTTTTTTTTTAATTTTTTTTAACATTTATTTATTTTTGAGAAGAGAGAGAGCATAAGTGGGGGAGGAGAGAGAAAGAGGGAGACACAGAACCTGAAGCAGGCTCCAGGCTCTGAGCTGTCAGCGCAGAGCCTGACATGGGGCTTGAACTTACAGACCGCGAGATCATGACCCGAGCCTAAGTCGGGCGCTTAACCGACTGAGCCACCCAGGCGCCCCTCCATCCCCTTATTTTCAATCTGAAGGTGTCTTTAGGTCTAAAGTGGGTCTCTTGTAACAGCATATAGATGGATTTTGTTTTCTTATCCATTCTTTTACCCTGGGTCTTTTGCTTGGAGCATTGAGTCCATTGACATTTAGAGTGAATACTGAAAATTATGAATTTGGGGCACCTGGGTGGCTCAGTCAGTTGGGTGGCTGACTTCTGCCCAGGTCATGATTTCCCAGCTCATGAGTTTGAGCCCTGCATCTGGCTGTGTGCTGACAGCTCAGACGGAGCCTGCTTCAGATTCTGTGTCTCCCTCTCTCTCTGTACCCCTCCTACACTCATGCTTTCTCTCTCTCTCTCTCTCAAAAGTAAACATTAAGAAAAATATGAATTTATTGCCATTATGTTGCCTATAGAGTTGGAGTTTCTGGTGGTGTTCTCTGGTCCTTTCTAATCTTTGTTGCTTTTGGTATTATATATATAATAATTTATTGTTTATATTTATAAGTTTTATAAATATTATATAAATATAAATATGTATATGTATATGTATATGTATATGTATATATATTTTTTTCCCATCTTTTCTCCCCTCAGAGAGTCCCCCTTAAAATTTCTTTCAAGGCTGGTTTAGTGGTCACAAACTCTTAATTTTTGTTTGGGAAACTTTTTATCTGTCTTTCTGTTTTGAATGACAGCCTTGCTGGGTAATGAAATCTTGGCTGAATATTTTTCTAATTCAGCACAGTGAATATATCCTGCCACTCCTTTCTGGCCTGCCAATTTCTGTGGATAGGTCTGCTGCAAATCTGATCTGTCTTCCCTTGTAGGTTAGGGGCTTTTTTCCCCTTGCTGCTTTCATGATTCTCTCCTTGCCTGAGTGTTTTGGTGAATTTGACTATGATATGCCTTGTTGATGGTTGGTTTTTGTTGAATCTAATGCGAGTCCTCTGTGCTTCCTGGATCTTGATGTCTGTGTCTTTCCCCAGGTTAGGAAAGTTTTCTGCTATGATTTGCTCATGTAACCCTTCTACCCCTATTTGTCTCTCTTCCTCTTCTGGGCCCCCTGTGATTCTGATGTTCCTTTTTAATGAGTCACTGATTTCTCTAATTCTTAAATCGTGCTCTTTTGCCTTCATCTCCCTCTTTTTCTCTGCTTCATTTTTCTCTATAAGTTTGTCCTCTGTATTGCTGATTCGCTGGTCTGCCTCATTCATCCTTGCCGCCACGGCATCCATCCGTGATTGCAGCTCAGTTATAGCATTTTTAATTTCATTCTGACTAGTTTTTACTTCTATTATCTCTGCAGAAAGGGATTCTAATCTATTTTCGACTCCAGCTAGTATTGTTATTATTGTGATTCTAAATTCTGATTCAGACATCTTGCTTGTATCTGTGTTGGTTAAATCCGTGCCTGTTGTTTCTTCGTGCTCTTTCTTTTGGGGTGAATTCCTACCGAATTCAGTCGTTCAGGTTGTGCAGATTGTTGTGTTCATCCTCCAATCAGTTTTCTAGGTGTGTAGGATGGTTTAGTGTTGGTCTGGCTCCATGTCATGGACGCGAGACACACAAAAAACTTCCATGCTGTTCCGCCATCTTGGCTCCTCCCAAGGTTTATTTACTCTTGAGAGTGACACCGTGCGTGGGGGAGGTGCAGAGAGAGAGAGGGGTACAGAGAATTTGAAGCCGGCTCCCCACTGACAGCAGCGAGCCTGATGGGGGCCTTGATCTCCTGAACCGTGAGATCATGCCCTGAGCTGAATGAAGTCAGATGCTCAATCGAATGAGCCATACAGGTGCCCCTGGGGGGAAATTTTTTGATTAAAACATTAGCCTCTGTCATATTTGAGAAGGCCCAGCCTCTGACCATGAAGTAATTCCAGTATACAGGTTTGATAGATCACTTTATTTCAGTAGAATACACGGTTGTCCGTTGTCCAGTCATTTGTGTCAAGTGAAACTTGTCCAGTGTCCCTCTCCAAAGTGGGGAAAGCCAGACTCCCATGGGCCCTGGTGTTTGGGCAGGGTGTGAGGGGGAAGTCTTGCGATGCAGAGTGGAAACCAACGCTCCAAGGCAGGGGGTGAGCTGGGGGGCACAAATACATGGGGAGAGTTCAGGCCAGGGCGCGGTATGGACACCCAGGATCTCTTAGGAAGGGGCTGGCATAACGGGCAGAAACCTGCACTAAGATAGTTCCTAAGTTTATAGCCCGAGAGATGGGACATATTTTCATTTGGGGTCATGTCTGTGTGGGGGTGGCTGCTCATTAGCCCTCAACCAGAACAGGTGTCGTGTGCCTGGGCGCTGTGGCTCAGGTTCGCAGTCCACAGATGCCTCCGTTCACCCTGCTGGTGTGCCCAGGATGGGCCTTGCCACTTTCAACTTCTGTGTTTTTCTGTTTTTAAAGCAGACTTTTAACTCAGCTGGTTTGTTGTGATTCTGCATTTGGTGGTACAGCACTGATCAATTTGGGAAAGAACGATTTTCCCACATCAGATTTCACGGATGCCTTTATACTCCTCTTCCAGATTGTCTGCTCAGGTCGACTTTAATGAATCCTAGGGAAATGGCCACATGGTTGCATGATGCAAATACACAATTATCCACAAGGAAGCCTCAATTGGGGGAGGTTACATTTGAATTTAGAACGTGGTATTCAAATCATAGATGATAGAAATATAAGTTGCTTTCAAAAGCTTGGGATTTCAAAGTAATACTCTCATATTATCTCTCCAACAGATTTTGAAAAAGTAATACTGTAATCAGGACACAATGACCGGAGCTGGGAACAGCTCATGCACATTAATATTCCCAGAACATTAAACACTTGAAAATAACTTATGGGGATGACTCCTTTAGAGATTTGCTTATAATTAATACAAAATAATTCTTAGATTTTTTTTTTTTTGATGAGTTGGCTGTAATTAATGCAAAATAATGCTTGGGTTCCGTGGCTTAATGAGTTTTGATTTCTTTTGGAAGTGTTAGAGTGGAGTATTAAGAAGTTCTTACGATGGCGTTGGAGCAGAGGGCTGGGAAATGGTAGAGGGAGCACCATGTCAGATGCCTTTGTACAGCATCTCTCTGGAAGCTTATGCACAAGCAAGGCACAAACCTTCTTGTGCTGGTCTACCTAGAGGGCTGCTTTTAGCTTTACTTCCTACCTTAGGTCCACCTGCCAGACCAGAAACAGAGTTGCCTATGGCTTTCCCTGGGTGTTTGCCTCAGGGTTGAAACATCAGTCTTGTAGCTCACCACCCATGAAGGAGGGTCTCCCTTTTCCCTTCACACAGATACATACCAGCTAGCACGGATGGAGAGAGGCAAGAGACACAGCAAGGGGCTGTGCACTTGCCCAGGGGTCTGGAGCAGAGCTGACCTAAGCCACTGATAGCTACTAAATCTCACACTGGGTCTGGATGAGAGAGGAGAGGAAGAAAAAAAAAATCCTCAAAACAACAAAAGAATGTCCAGGCCTTTCCAATGAGTGGAGGCCTCTGGCTATGCTGTATACCAGCCTTCTTAGTGGAAGAAGAGAGTGGAAAGAGCCATACGTGCATGTCCACTGACAGTCAAATCACTTGGAAAATTTTCACTCTGGAGAATACAGCCCTGGAAATATCCTTGAACTTCACTTTCTTTGGAGGTGGAGTATCTTTCTCTTGATTAGCACTTCTCTGTGGAGAAGAATGAAAGAACAGAAGTGGGAGAATGTTAACTCCCTTTCCCTCCCTTTGCCACCTCCTTAGATTTTTTTCCTCCACTTTAGTAAGATGCATCGTGTTTTATCTCATTCACGGAACTTTGCCAGTATTAGCTATCTAATCCTTGAGTCCCTTGGCATAAGGTGAGGGGACAAAGAGCAGTATCTCGCTTTGCTCCATTATGGCTGTCGGCAGCTGGTGTTGTCAGCCTTGTGCAAATGCACGTTCAAGCCCGCCCTTCTAAGAAGCAATATTTCCTGGGACGCCTGGGTGGCTCAGTCATTTGAACTTCAGACTTCGGCTCAGGTCATGATCTCACGTTAGAGTCCCACATTGGGCTCCTTGCTGACTGTGTGGAGCCTGCTTGGGATTCTCTCTCTTTCTCTCTCTCTCTCTGCCCCTCCTGGACTGACTGACTGCCTGACTCACTCTCTCTCTCTCTCTCTCTCTCTCTCTCTCTCTCAAAATAAATAAGTAAAACTTTAAGAAAAATGGTATTTCCTAACTCCCTCTAGGGGGAAATTCTGGACACAGTGTGGGAGCAGATATGTCCGAACCTACGGGTTTATGGGGAAAGTGCACCAAGAAAGATTGGCGTCTTGAAGTTTGACTTTGGGCCACAGGATTACCAGTGGCTAGCGTCAAGGGCCTGGAGATGACCCAACTGATGAACTTGCCTCAGGCTTGGAACTGTGGCAATTAAACACCCTTGACACCTTTTTCTTTTTAAATTCTAGTCGTTCCTTTTTACCTATAGCATGATTATATTGTCATGATTATTCCTTTTTTAGTACCTTTTCTTTCCTCTATAACCCCTGCCCTGTCTGGGGTTTTCTCAATGCTCCTTGTCTTGCTTGTCTGTCTTGACTACTTGTTTGGGAACTTTTCCACTTTCCCTGCTCATCTTTGACTTCAGCCTTTCCCAGTCTTGACTGCCACCTGCTTTCTAGGTTTTAATCTCCAATTGCTTTTGGGCTTTGGCTTTTGTGTATTATCTCAAACTTACCATGTCTTAAAAGCTCACTTATGATTTCTAGAATACTCCCCATTTCTTCCAGTTACGATATAGTTCTCCTATTCTTTATTGATCCTTTATGGCCCTACCCACTATTGCGGTCAGGTTGCAAATCACGCTTCTTTAGTGATGTGTCTGCCTTCCTCCTTGTTCCCCCCGCCCCACTTGATTATTGCATGACCACAGCAACCTACTCCTTGGCCTTCTGGTCTCAGTTCCCCACTGGTGGGTCCCGAGGGGCTCCATAATATTTATAAAAGTACATGGACTTGGGAGTTAAACATGGGATCCAATCACTTCTGTGACTTGTACTTAACTCTGTGACCTTGAACACGTTACTTGAGTACTTGTTACTTGAGTTTTTGTTTTTGCATGTATGAAATGGAGATCTCAGCATCTGCCTCACACAGCTGTTACAGAAGTCAGGTGAGGTAGTAAGTGTAAAAGCCAAGTAAAGGCCTATTGCCAGACACAGAGCAAGTGCTCAGCAAATGCTGCTGCCATCCCAGCACAGACTGCATCTTCAAAGTATGGAAGATTTCCATCATCATAGAAGGTTCCATCCTGTCCCTTCCTTAGACTAAGCGACTACCATTCTGATCTCAATCCACATGGACACTTTTTTTCAGAACCTTAGGTAAGTGTATTTATACCACTGAGTTTATACACCTGTTTCTGATGTCTATCAGCCTCCTTTTTGGGATTCATTCATGTTGTTGTGGGATTCAGTGGCTCATTTCTTTTTATTGCTGACTAGGGTTCCATTGTATGAGTATATCTTAATCTATTCATCCATTTTCCTAGTGATGGACACCTAGGCTATCTCTAGCTTGGGGCTATTTCGAATAAGGGTCTAATGAGACTTTTTGTGGATACATGTTTTCATTTTACTTGGAAAAATACCTAGGAGTGGAATTTCTAGGTAATATACTAACTGTATGTTTAAATTCGTAGAAATTGTAACTGGAGGTGCCTGGGTTAAGCATCTGACTTCAGCTCAGGTCATGATCTCACTTTTCATGGGTTCAAGCCCCGCATCGGGCTCTGTGCTGACAGCTCAGAGTCTGGAGCCTGCTTCAGACTCTGTGTCTCCCTCTGTCTCTGCCCCTCCCCCACTCATGCTGTGTCTTTTTCTGTCTCTTGAAAATAAATACACGTTTAAACAAATTATAAATGAAAACTGCAACTGTTTTCCATTAGTAAATGTGACAAAAGGATGTGGTCACTCCACATCCTTACCAACATTTGCTGTTGTCTGCTTTTTTCATTATAATTATTTCTGTTTGTGTGTGGCATCTCGTCGTAATTTTAATTTGCATTTTTCTCATGACTAATGATGAACATTTTTCATGTGCTTATTGACATATCTTTTGTGAACTGACTGGTTAAGTCTTATACCCATCTTTAAAATTGATTGTCTTTTTATTATTGAGTTGTAGGAATTGGTTATGTATTCTGGATTTAAGTTCTTTATTAGATATCTATGTTGTAAATATTTAATTTTGTGATGAAGTTTAATTTACTCATTTTTAAATGATCCATGCTTTTTGAGACCTTAGAAATCTTGTCTGCCTCCTAGTTACAAAGATCTTCTCTTACATTTTATTCTAGAACCTTCACAGTTTTAGCTTTTATGTGTAGATCTGTGATTCGTGTGAAAGTAATTTTGCATAGTATATGATGTAGTGGTCAAGGATTCCTTTCTTAATATGGGTACTCAGTTTTTCTATCCCTTTTTGTTGAAAAGAATTTTTTGTAAAGAATTTACTTGTTGAAATGTTTGTAACCATATATGTACGGGTCCATTTCTGGACACTGATACTGAAAATATTTGCATGACGTCATTATTTTTCTCTAATAGGTGTATACTTCTTATCTCTATCTACTTAATCAGTGACTCAGTAGCAGAGTCACTGGTGCTCAGACCTTGGTTTCTAAATACAGTTTCTTCTTGAAAGAAACTAGGGGTTCTTGGAGAAGTAGCTAATGCTCAATCTGAGGCAGGAATTTCTTATTTTTTGAAACCCTTCATAAAGCCTTTTATTTTAATCTATTTTATTTAATATCTTTGAGCCAGGAATTCTTTTTATTTATTTATTTATTTAAATTTAATTTTTTTTTTTTTTTAATTCACATCCAAATTAGTTAGCATATAGTGCAACAATGATTTCAGGAGTAGATTCTTTAATGCCCCTTACCCATTTAGCCCATTCTCCCCTCCCGTAACCCCTCCAGTAACTCTCTATTCTCCATGTTTATGAGTCTCTTCTGTTTTGTCCCCCTCCCAGTTTTTATATTATTTTTGTTTCTCTTCCCTTTTGTTCATCTGTTTTGTCTCTTAAAGTCCTCATATGAGTGAAGTCATAGGATTTGTGTCTTTCTCTGACTGACTAATTTCACTGAGCATAATACCCTCCAGTTCCATCCACGTAGTTGCAAATGGCAAGATTTCATTCTTTTTGATTGCCGAGTAATACTCCATTGTATATATATACCACATCTTCTTTATCCATTCATCCATCAGTGGACATTTGGGCTCTTTCCATACTTTGGCTATTGTTGATAGAGCTGCTATAAACATGGGGGTGCATGTGTCCCTTCGAAACAGCACACCTGCATCCCGTGGATAAATGCCTAATAGTGCCATTGCTGGGTGGTAGGGTAGCTCTATTTTTAGTTTTTTGAGGAACCTCCATACTGTTTTCCAGAGTGGCTGCACCAGCTTGTATTCCACCAACAATGCAAAAGGGATCCTCTTTCTCCGCATCCTCGCCAACATCTGTTGTCTGAGTTGTTCATGTTAGCCATTCTGACAGGTGTGAGGTGGTATCTCATTGTGGTTTTGATTTGTAGTTCCCTGATGATGAGTGATGTCGAGCATCTTTTCATGTGTCGGTTGGCCATCTGGATGTCTTCTTTGGAGAAGTGTCTATTCGTGTCTTTGAGGCGGGAGTTCTTAAGATGAACTTGGGACCTATCATAGCAGAAGTCCGGACACTTTCAAGGGGCCGTCAGTAGCCAAAACTGGAAACAAGTTGAACGTTTTTTTAAAAAAATGATTGAATCAGTTGACATCCATAAAACGTATTCTTTCAACATCCACTGTATTCACAATGATGCTGCAAAATGAATTCATTAGTAACTGCTGGTAGTTTCTTGCTCCCCCACCCATTCCTCCATTAGTCACATTTGATAATTGCTGATACTCCAAAATCATTGGTCTGAAAACTGGTAAATGGCAACAAAGAAACATTTATCAAACATCTCTGTTGCCTTTCCTTTACAAACCATATTTTATGATAACCAAATAGTTAAATGAAGATCCCTTATAGAGCAAAATGAGCTGAAAAAAGTACAAACAGAATGATAGAATTTGACACTTACTATATTGCCACCTCTAATGAAATGATGGGACTAGACAGTGGTCGTTAGTAGGTAACATTTGATGGGGAATTTTATAATGATTGGGTTAGGCTAACAACCCCTGACCTGGAGCAATTTTAACATTGTTAAGTGTGGAATAGCCAGACGGTATATCCTTCCAGATATGATGCAATACAACATGCAGAGTTCCAGCCCCAAGTATTATTGCCAAAATAATTGAACCTGAATTAAATGGAGTCTCCAGTCACTATAATTACCATTTTATAGGAAATACAGGCATAGAGGAATACCACCACAAGAAAATCTACAGGACAAGTGTTCTAACTTTTCCAGAAATAAAAGGCATGAAAATTGCAAGCAGAAGAAAGACTGTTAGACATTAAAGGAGACTTAAGGTCTGCAACCAAATGGAATGTGTGGACCTGGTTTATATACTGATTTCAACAAACTAATCCTACAGAAGACAGTTTTGAGACAGTTGAGTTTTGGACGTAGGCTGTGTATTGCCTATATTAAGTAGGTTTCGTTTTATTGGGTGGTAATAATGCTAAAGAAAAGAACCTTTCTCTGTAGACCGTACAGAAGTGTTTACAGGAGAAATAAGATGATGTCTGGTATTTGCTTTAAATTCCTGAAAAAGATGAGGATAGATTAAACAAGATGAGCAAAAATGCTGATAATCATTGAAGAACTGTCTTGTGACTTTCTTTGTTTTCATAATAAAAAGTTTAAATGAGAAAAATGTGTGCTTTGACCCTGAAGTGAATGTTCTGGAGATGAAGAACTTTGGATATATGGCTGGGAATAGACCACTTGACATCGTACTAATGAGCTTGCTGGCATTATCACTGCTGTGAAGAAATATTTTGTGTCCTGCTTCATTTCTAATCTCCTGTGAGCACCTTCCCTGACAGCTGGTGACTTTGGCGTGTCAAGTCAGAGCTTGGCATTTGTTGCCTGCTTTTTCACACAGCAGGCTGGGAAGACTTTCCATCCCAGCAGGGACACGATTGCATTCGTTGTTTGCCCTCTTTCCTTGAAGACTGAGTGAGGTCGGGTAGATCGCTCCCTGTTGCCCACCAGCTGTTTAGTCTGAAGCAGCCTGGAGATGGGTGTCCAAGGGTCCACTGCCACCTTCTGAGGAGCCACGTCCTTCTCTGCTGTTCACAGAGTGAGACTTCACCAGTACTCACCCCTCTGCACCTCGGACCATCTACATGGTGGTCACAAAGTGATCACGACCCCCCAGAGGAAAACGTCTTACAGCGTGCATTTACCACGTCCTGTGTTTCAAAGCCCTTCTGCCCTATCTGCAGCCCATGAAGGCCAAGTGCTGATTCATGGCATGTGTGTTAGCGATGCTGCCTAACTCAGACAAGAGCCCCTGGTCATGGACATGCCATAACGATCGCTTTGCTATACTGTGTGTCATTGGTGATACGTGTGATCACACCTTGTCATTGATAAAGAAACCTTGCCAATAATTCATTCTACCTTCCCTTCAAGTGTATTTACCTTCAGCTTTGTGACTTGTACCGGTCTTTGCCATGAGCACTACAACTTTGAATGAGGCCTTTGTAGTTTTGGTTCCTCTCTGCCGTTAGTGACAAAATTAATTACTTTCAAAGTCCAAGATTTACTCTGTTTACTTGTCTGGGAGACCTAAATTGCTTTACTGGAAACGACAATGGCAGTGCTTGGAAAAGATAGTAAAGCTTAGATGGCTGTGCTTGGCAGAGTTTCCATCCAATTGATCATCTGGGAACTAGGGACAAATGGATTGCAGGACCAATGAAAGCCAGCTTATGGTACAGCTCCTTACCATGCTCCCCCCACCAACTGCTGTGTAAAATACGCATTTTCGAAGATTCACTTTTCCTAGAACATTTAGATGATCTCCTGATGCTAAAGGTCCTGTTCACCATTTTAGGTTTGTAACACGGCGTGCTGTATTTTCACCGCATTTACATCTGAATTGTTTTTTTTTTTTAATTCAAAGGCTAATGCTACATAATAGTATCAATAAAAATGCCAAATTAAGTGTAAACAGTAATGGCCCCTACTTGTGAAAATGTATTTTTTTGTGACAGACTACATCAAACTGAAAGTTGCAGACCACCTGCACTGTTGATTTAATATGAGGTCTGCAGAGACACAACGATAGAACCTGGAAGTTTTTAAATTCCCAATTTCTTAAAATCATAGTTGATCTTATATTTCAATATATTTTTGGAATGCATGCAAAAAAAAATGTTTCATTGGTTTATCCTCTTGGAATGACCCGATTACTTGTAGATCCTTATATCCCCTGGGTCCACCTGTCGTCCCTGACCTACACTGTGAAGAACTGTATTTTCAGAGAACCTGGGAGCAGGACGTTCATATGCAGCACGGGATCTTCCGGCGTCAGGCAGCCCTCTGTCCTTGTGAAGCCTGTTCATGTAGGATAGTTTCTCTATTTATTTATTTATGTATTTATTTATTTATTTAATATATGAAATTTACTGTCAAATTGGTTTCCATACAACACCCAGTGCTCATCCCAAAAGGTGCCCTCCTCAATACCCATCACCCACCCTGCCCTCCCTCCCACCTCCCATCAACCCTCAGTTTGTTCTCAGTTTTTAACAGTCTCTTATGCTTTGGCTCTCTCCCACTCTAACCTCTTTTTTTTTTTTTTTTTCCTTCCCCTCCCCCATGGGTTTCTGTTAAGTTTCTCAGGATCCACATAAGAGTGAAACCATATGGTATCTGTCTTTCTCTGTATGGCTTATTTCGCTTAGCATCACACTCTCCATTTCCATCCACGTTGCTACAAAAGGCCATATTTCATTCTTTCTCATTGCCACGTAGTATTCCATTGTGTATATAAACCACAATTTCTTTATCCATTCATCAGTTGATGGACATTTAGGCTCTTTCCATAATTTGGCTATTGTTGAGAGTGCTGCTATAAACATTGGGGTACAAGTGCCCCTATGCATCAGCACTCCTGTATCCCTTGGATAAATTCCTAGCAGTGCTATTGCTGGGTCATAGGGTAGGTCTATTTTTAATTTTCTGAGGAACCTCCACACTGCTTTCCAGAGCGGCTGCACCAATTTGCATTCCCACCAACAGTGCAAGAGGGTTCCCGTTTCTCCACATCCTCCCCAGCATCTATAGTCTCCTGATTTGTTCATTTTGGCCACTCTGACTGGCATGAGGTGATATCTGAGTGTGGTTTTGATTTGTATTTCCCTGATAAGGAGCGACGTTGAACATCTTTTCATGTGCCTGTTGGCCATAGGATAGTTTCTCAAAGTGTAATTTGGGGAACCTTTGCATCATATCAACTGGGGAGCTTATTTAAGACGTATATTCCTAGGCCCTGTCGCAGGCTTCTGAGCAGACTCTGTGAGGCCTGGAAACCTGCATTTTTAAAACTTTCCCAAGGGTATCTGGTATGAGTACAGTTGAAGGACTGCTTAGAGTTTATACAACATAGAATACATACGCCTTTTCTGTTGGGTTTTTGTGACACTTTATTTATTTATTTATTTATTTATTTATCTATTGAGAGAGCGCGAGCGAGCGCACGGGAGAGAGGGAGAGTGGGAGAGAATCTTAATCAGTCTCCACACTCAGCATGGAGCCCGACTCAGCGCTTGATCCTGTGAACCTGGGATCATGACCTGAGCCGAAATCGAGAGTCGGATGCTCAACCAACCGAGCCATCCAGGTGCCCCTATGTTGGCATTTATGAGGCATGTTTTGCCCTTCTTTTTACCCTCAGGACTGGTCCGTCATGTCTGTGACCTGTTCACTGAAACTGCCACGCTGTGCTTGGATGTGGACAATAAGAACCACAGTGAGACGGCCGCCACCCTGCTCTTCTCCCTGCTCGATATTCTGCACGGCATGCTGACCTATACGGCCTGTGTCGTACGGCTGGCTCTGCAGGTATGGGACCTCCCCTCCCATGTCTGGAGCACCGCACCATGTGGTGCTTCTTCCCTTTCATCGTCTCCTACCTAAGCTTCCTCTGTCGTGTCTTTATGTTGGAAAAGGAACGTATGATGCTGTAGAGAAAGACTACCAGGTAAGCCATCTTTGGGCGACCAAGGTCAAGGACGGATAGTGTGATCATGGAATCTGAAAGGAAAGCAGGAGAGGCCTGTGGAAAGACCTAACCAAGCTCTGGCTGGGGAAGTCCCCCGATGGAGGGGATCATTTGCCTTATTATGAGCAATAACTAGGACTTTGAGGACTAGACGTGTGTTCAGCGCCTATGGAAAAGACAATTCACCCCAAACTATAACCTGGATTTACTTAGCATCGTGCTATAAGGAAGGCCAGGGATGCGGGTTTATTGAGTACTTTCTGTGTTGGATGTTAAGTGCCTGCACATGCCTATTTCTGTAACCAACCGAGTCTGCTGATACTTAGATTATGTGAAAGCACACAGCCAGTATGAATCCGTGGCTGTATTTTAAATCCTGGTAAAATTACAAAAGATGTGCATCAGGTGGTAGCCGCATCCTGCCTTGGGTGGGTGCAGAAGCTGGAGTTGAAAGCAAGCTGTTTTGATTCTTTGCCAGGAGTCCTAGCAGTGGAGCCAAGAAGGATTCCCCAGACCCTGGTTAACCTCTGTTATTCATCACTCTGATAAATGCTATCGTTTATCCCCAGTTGAGCTGGTCAAGTGTTTAGCTTGTCTAGTGTGGTTTAATAAATAATTCCAAGATCCCCTCAGTAAACATGATAGCCCGTGTTTAACCCAATCTTGAAAAGCCGGTAGATGGAAATGGCCTTCACACTACCTGGTTGTTTTTATTTGCTCATCTTTAATGATAACAGCACTGTTAAGTACTTAGGAAATCCCAAATTATGGATTTCTCTTAGCTTGTCCTCTCTTTTCTAGAGTTTTTTTGGAGAATGTTGTTTCTTATTCCAGTTTTTTTTTTTTTTAATGCTTTTATTTATTTTTGAGACAGAGAGAGATGGAGCATGCACAGGGGAGGGGCAGAGAGAGAGCCAGACACAGAATCCAAAGCGGGCTCCAGTCAGCACAGAGCCTGACGCGGGGCTCGAACTCACGGACTGTGAGCTCATGACCTGAGCTGAAGTCGGATGCTTAACTGACTGAGCCACCCAGGCACCTCTCTAATTTCAGTTTTTGTGGTGATTTTAGGTAATTCTTCAAGGTGCAATCAATAGGTACTCTTGCAAGATGCTTTGATGATATCAATCTGTAACAGATTATGTTTTGTAGATTGTAGATAAAAAGGATCAGACGTTTAAAAATTCCACAACATTAGAAATCATTTTATTACAAAGGATAGATTTTCAAGGGTTTTTAAAAGAAAACTCCTTACTACAAAATATTTTCTAATTCGTTTTTTTTTTATATTCTATTGTACCGATAGATCATTGTGTCTACTTTTTAAATTTCTTCCCCACCACTGTATATTTTACAGCTAACATCTTTCTAAATCCTCCCCCATAGCATCTGCCATGTATTGCTTTTGGCCTTGACCACCGACTTTGATCTTCATAATACCCGGTGTCAGTCTGACAGAGGTAGAGTCTTTGAGACTGAATTTGGGGAAAGGGCTGGGAAAAGAAATGGCATGTGTATCAAAGGCCCATCCTCCTTGAACACAGGCTGTAAGTACTTTCCAAACCTTCAGTCACCTCTTCCATTTATAAACATGTTCCCCGCTGGAGATTCTTTTGCATTCAAAACCTGATCTACTTCTAACAGGAACGACTGTAAAGGAGAAGAATTGAGGGTTGCCAGCCTTTAAAATGATAGGTGCCTAGCTTTTCTTTTCAGGGAGGAGAGTGGTATGATTGATGCAGGAATATATACCAGGGAGGCAGGGACCATGGGAAGGCGGGTGTTTGAATCTCCATCAGGAGTTCAGTCCCTGCCTCCAACATGCCTTGTGATTCTAAATCGGTCCTAGTTTAACCTCTGGAGGGTTGTGTGGGAGAGATGTGGAAACAGAGACAAATACATGCTCCAGATTGGCTGCTGTGGTATGGGCCTCGCAGGCTGAAATGCCTTGGATACAAGTCCCAGCCACACCACTTTCTACCTATATGACCCTGGGCAAGTTTCTTCACCTGCTTAGTACGGTTTCCTCATCTGCAGAGTAGGGGACACCTGGCTGGCTCAGTCGGTCGCACTACCGACTTTGGCTCAGGTCATGAGTTGAAGCCCCGCGTCGGGCTCTGTGCTGACGGCTCAGAGCCTGGAGCCTGCTTTGGATTCTGTGTCTCCTTTTCTCTCTGCCCCTCCCCTGCTTGCTTTCTGTCTTTCTCTGTCTCTCAAAAATAAATAAATAAATGTTTAGGAAAAAAAAAAAAAAGGTAAAACTGCTGTGCAGGGTTGTCCCGAGACTTTACCGAGAGACGAAAATGTCTGCGAATATATGTAAATATGAGGAAGGTGAGCAGTAAATGGTTGCTGTCTCGTTAACAGCAAGAAGAAGAAAGGTGCACGCCTCACATTCCTGTTTACACAAGGCTTCCTGTGGCCCATGACTTCCTCCTGTCTGTGTCCTGGCACATGGGAGGGTACTCGGGCCATGTTTCCTGACTAAACTGACTCCTAGCAGGCTTGTGAAATAATTTGTGGTTTGTTTTTTGTACGCATTAGCCTGGAACAGGGCTGGGTTACTGTGATTTCAGCAGGGATCCAGAGAGGAAGGGTGTTAGCGGTCAAGGAGCTCGCAGTTTCGTCGGGAAGACCGTCACCACACAAATGGGGAGGAAATCATCATCCCATTACGTTTGCGAGGGTGCGGCTGCTGGAGGTGTGGGATGCCGTAGCGTGAAAGTGGGAGAGGAGAGCCTAACTTGACGGGGAGGGAGCCCAATTCAGTATTAACATCCAGGTCACCCGACTCCCCAGTCTGGTCCTTGACTATCATTTGTGAAGTGATGGAGAGCCATTAAACTGCTGTTTCTGTGCAGAGTTGGTGTTGCTGAAAGACTGAAATGTGGCCGTGAGTCCTCCTTCGACTCATGCACTTCAAGGCTATCCTTGGTGGGAGCCGTATCTGTTTTGAGTATATCTTTAATATTATTATTTTTAAAAATTCTTTTAATGTTATTTTTTGAGAGAGAGAGAGAGACAGAACACGAGCAGAGAGAGAGGGAGACACAGAATCGGAAGCAGGTTCCAGGTCTGAGCTGGTAGCACAGGGCTTGATGTGGGGCTTGAACTCACGGGCCACGAGATCATGACCTGAGCCAAAGCTGGACACTTAACTGGCTGAGCCACCCAGATGCCCCTTTTTTTAGTATCTCTTGAAATTATCCAGTTGGTCTCCTCTGTGGCATTCCCCTCATTGTTCTTTCCCACGAGCTACCCTCTGCCTGGTTGCTGAATCCAAGAGAGACTTTTCTGCCTTTGCCCATAATCCTCATCATGTCTCTCCTTCCTTTGCAAACTTCAGTGAGCGCTCATTATCTGTGATATAATTTTCTAACTCCTTGGTGCGTCATTCAAGGCCTTGTAAGATCCAGCCCCAGGGTGCCTTCCAGCCTTTCCTGCCAGGCCTCTGTGCTCCCCATACCCACCTGAAACAGTCCACTCTCAGTATTTCACCCCATGCCTTTTGTCCTGTGGTTCCCAGCACCTGAAACACTGCTGTCCACACTACTCCCTGTAGACCCCATTCCCACCAACGAATGTGAAGTCACATGTCACCTCCTCTTACTTCCCTCCCGACCACCCAAACTGTGTCTACCTCTGTGGCAGTTTTCACACTCTGCCTTGAGCACAGTTGTTTGTTTTTTGTTTTGTTTTTTAATTTTATTTAAATTCAAGTTCACATACACTATAATAATGGTTTCAGGAGTAGAATTTAGTGATTCATCACGTACATATAACACCCAGTGCTCATCCCAACTGGTGCCCTCCTTCATGCCCATCACCCATTTAACCCATCTCCCCACTGACCTCCCCTCCAGCACCCCTCAGTTTGTTCTATTTAAGAGAACAAACTCTTATGGTTTGCCTCCCTCTTTGTTTTTGACTTATTTTTCCTTCCTTTCCCGTGTTTATCTGTTTTGTTTCTTAAATTCAGTATGAGTGAAGTCATATGGTGTTTGTCTTTCTCTGACTGACTTATTTCGTTCAGCACAGTTGTTTGGAAGCATGCTGTTCTTTTGGTCAAACCGTGAGACCCTACAGAGTAGGGACCCGAATTGTGTCATCTGCGGATGGTGAGCACGCGCGTGGTGATAATCGGGGCGCCCAGCGAGTGCTGCATTGTCTGGGCCCCACCATTGCAGGCAGCGCTCCATTTTGTGCTTAAACCGCTGGGGACGTTAGGCTTCAACTGCCTGAGGAACTGACTGTCCCTTGTTCTCTACAGATCCTTACTTCTGTGTTAGTTTAACAGACCTCTGTTGAGTACCTACTTGTGTGCACTAGACTCATGTAGCAGTGCTAGATATAAGGAAAAGTAAGATAAAAACAGAGAGGGAGCCAGGCCATAAGAGACTCTGAAAGACAGTGAACAAACTGAGGGCTGCTGGAGGGGAGGAGAGTGGGGGGAGGGGCTGAATGGGGGATGGGCATGGGGGGGCACTTGTTGGGATGAGCTCTCGGTGTTGTAGGTCAGAGATGAATCACTAAATTCTACTCCTGAAACCAGTACCACACTGTATGTAAACTAACTTGAGCTTAAATAAGTAAATAAAAAAAAAAAAAAAAAAGAATTGTGTTTCCCTGGCCTTTTGTTGACTTTTGTTTTTTTAAGCTGTACTCCTTTACCTCATTTTGGACAGTGCTGTGTTGTCATTTAATGTTAAAGATGGCTCATAAGTTGGCGTTCCCAGGTTTTATATGTTTAAGACTCTTAAGTTTGTGTTTCTGTCCAGAGTTCTCCCATGAAATGCATCCTTAGAAATCCAGCAGCTTTCTCAAAATGATCGCCAACACAACGCATCCTCACCTCAAATGCAACATTGTTGAAAGCTAACCCTGGGATTTGCCTCCCCCGATCATCCCGCTGCCCCAAGGCCTGCCACCCCCATCCTGCTGTGCAAACAAGCAACCTGGGAGTCATTCGTAAACTCTCTCTCCTTTTCATACTCCACATCTAATCTGTCACCAGATAATGTAGACTTTACCTTAAATACCTAATACGTCCAACCACTTCTCTCAACCCCTACTGCCCCAGTTCAGTCTACCGTCCTTCCTTACTTAGGCTGTAGCTGGGCGGGCCAAGAACATTGGATGGCTGGGAGGGGGATAAGGTACTGTGTGGCAGTGACAGGGGCAAGAGAGTTATGGGCCAGAGGCAAAGGCAGAGGACCTAGATGGAGAGGGTAATAGCGATGTCGTAGCAGAGAGAGAATATTCTTGCTGCGGAAAGGGCCCCTTACAAAATGCACACAGTGGGCCACAGACCCAGGCCATCTAGAGGCTGCCTTTAGGGAGTGTGGTGTTAAGGACCTGGAGACAGACTGAAAGGAGAGGTGGGCCTGGGCCCCTGAGATTGTTATTCAGGATTTGTTTTTCTTTTTTTTCCTCCTGCATCCCTGCTGGGATTCCCATGTGCACAGAGCTTCCGTGGCGGTGCCACATTTTTGCAAGGAGACGAGTTTGTATTGTAGTCCTGGTATGAACTTCTCTGTTGTGCAGACAGGCAGCATTCCCCCACAACCCTTGGCAGCTTTGTAGGGAGGTGGTACCTGAGTACTGGTGGGGAGAGTCTAGATGTTTCTCGGTAACAGTAACTAATGACCATGTAGATCCCAGAGGCTGTGGAGGACTACTGGATGTCCCGGTGGGAAGAGTCCCACAGTGTGTACTTGTTCTTGTGGCCCCATCTGCTTGCTCCCGTGTGTTCGGAAAGGAAGCAGTGGCATCGCGCCCCCGCACGGCCTAGGTGCTGGTCTGTAAGACTGCCTTATCTTTCCCAAGAGAGAATCCTTTTGCTCTACAGGGTAACATGTTAGTGAGGAAAGGCCATGATTCTGTCTCACACTGTGCTTCAGAAGACAGGGATCAACAGCCAAGAATCAGAAGGGTTCAGACCTCCAGGGTGATGCTGCACATTTGTTTTCTGGAAGGAAATTCTACCTTTCTGGTAAAGTCAGTTGGGAAAGCGGGAGGTGTGGGGGTGGGGAGAAGAGAAGGAAGCTCCATGCTACGATTACCTTGGTTCCCCTTGAGTACAGAGAGGTTAAAAGGCAGGGGTCTGCTTTTCACTTGAGCCCCTGTGAGCCAGAGAAAGCAGACGGCTCAAATTCTGCCCACAGTTATGGGTCTGTTCAAATTTTCTTTCTTCCCGGTTGTGTTTTGGTAGTGTGTAAGTGTCTAGGAATTTGTCCATTTCTTCCAGGATGTTCAGTTTGTTGGCATATAATTTTTCATAGTATTCCCTGATAATTGCTTGTACTTCTGACGGATTGGTTGTGATAAATCCATATTCATTCATGATGTTATCTATTTGGGTCCTCTCTTTTCTTTTTGAGAAGTCTGGTTAGGGGTTTATCAGTTTTGTTTATTTTTTCAAAAAACCAGCTCTTAGTTTCATTGATCTGTTTTTTTTGGATTCTGTATTGTTTGTTTCTGCTCTGATCTTTACGATTTCTCTTCTTCTGCTGGGTTTCTTTGTTGTTCTGCTTCTAGTTCCTTTAGGTGTGCTGTTAGACTCTGTATTTGGGATTTTTCTTGTTTCTTGAGATAGGCCTGGATTGCGGTGTATTTTCCTCTTAGCACTGCCTTTGCTGCATCCCCAAGGGTTTGGACTGTTGTGTTTTCATCTTCATTTGTTTCCATATATCTTTAAATTTCTTCTTTAATTGCCTGGTTGACCCATTCATTCTTTAACCTCCGTGCATTTGGAGGTTTTCCAAACTTTCTCCTGTGGTTGATTTCAAATGGTGCTGGGAGAACTGGACAGCAGCATGCAGAAGAATGAAACTAGACCACTATCTTACACCATACACAAAAATAAACTCAAAATAGATGAAAGATCTAAATGGGAGACAGGAAACCATCAAAACCCTAGAGGAGAAAGCAGGCAACAACTTCTTTGACCTAAGCCGCAGAAATTTCTTGCTCCACGCATCTCCAAAGGCAAGGGATTTAAAAGCAGAAATGAACCATTGAACCTCATCAAGATAAAAAGCTTCTGCACTGCAAAGTAAATGATCAACAAACTAAAAGGGAACCGACAGAATGGGAGAAGATATTTGCAAATGACGTATCGGATAAAGGGTTAGTATCCAAAATCTATAAAGAACTTATCAAACTCAACACCAAAAAAACCAAATAATCCGGTGAAGAGATGGGCAGATGTGAATAGACACTTCTCCAAAGAAGACATCCAGGTGGCCACCCGACACATGAAAAGATGCTCAACATCGCTCCTCATCAGGGAAATACAAATCAAAACCACACTGAGATACCACCTCACGCCAGTCAGAGTGGCTAAAATGAACAAATCAGGAGACTACAGATGCTGGGGAGGATGTGGAGAAACGGGAACCCTCTTGCACTGTTGGTGGGAATGCAAACTGGTGCAGCTGCTCTGGAAAACAGTGTGGAGGTTCCTCCAAAAATTAACAATCGATCTACCCTATGACCCAGCAATAGCACTGCTAGGAATTTACTCAAGGGATACAGGAGTGCTGATGCATAGGGGCACTTGTACCCCAATGTTCATAGCCGGACTTTCAACAATAGCCAAATTATGGAAGGAGCTTAAATGTCCATCAACTAATGAATGGAGAGAAGATGTGGTTTATATATACAATGGAATACTACTTGGCAATGAGAAAGAATGAAATCATGCCATTTGCAACAACATGGATGGAACTGGAGGGTATTATGCTAAGTGAAATAAGTCAGTTAGAGAAAGACAGATATCGTATTTTTTTACTCATATGTGGATCTTGAGAAACTGAACAGAAGCCCGTGGGGGTAGAGAAGGGGAAAAAAATTACAAACAGAGAGGAAGGGGGGCAAACCATAAGAGATTCTCAAATAGAGCGAACTAAGGGTTGATGTGGGTAGGGGGCAGGGGAGAGGGGAAAATGGGTGATGGGCATTGAGGAGGGCACTTGTTGGGATGAGCACTGGGTGTTGTATGTAAGCAATGAACCATGGGAATCTACCCTAAAAACCAAGAGCACACTTTACACACTGTATGTTAGCCAATTTAACAATAAATTGTATTTAAAATAAATAAATATATACATATATAAAATGAAAAAAAAATTCTACCCATAGGCCTGAAGTCTGGAAGGACCTGGGCCTCCATGAAAAGAGTCTGGGAGTCCAGGCTAATAACCTGAGACAGGCAGTCTATACAGCCTTCTCTGAAGGCCCTGGCAGAGGTCATTACTTACAAGTAGTTGTATTTCCTCTGAATGAAATTAAAAACAAGAAATGTGTGAATGAATTGTGCACATACTGCAGCAAACACAATAAATAGTCAGTGCCTTTTTTCAATATAAAATTATTCACCTCTGTAATGGAGATCGGACAGTTCTGTAAAACTCCTGAGAACAGACACACCTTAGAGCCCCTCCCTTCTCATTGCCTTTTTCCATTGCAGTTTAAGCCCGTCTCTCCTAAGCAGTGTAGACCTATGTCTAATACATTGCACTGGGACATTGGACAGCTCTTCTAGATGTTATTCAAGCAAGTGCACACAGGGAAGGAAAGCATACCAGAATTACACGATGATGGCGTGCATCGTATACTGTGTATAATCATGCTCACGAGAAATGAGCACTCGTGATTTGGATTCTGGCTTTGTCACTTGTTGTCTTTGGGGCTTTCGACAAATTACTTAACTTCTCTGAACTTAAGTTTTCTCACCTGAAAAATGTGCATAAAGGCACCTCATCTCAGCATGGTTGGAAAGATAAAGTCCCATCCACACTACATGAATGTAAACATCATTCTGTCAACGACGGCCTTGGTCTTGTTATCTGTGGGCCATCTGGGTCTGTCTCTGCAGCCTGAGCTGGTGGCAGTGGCACTGAGAGTACTCTTTGTCACGTTATAACACAGCATAACTTCTCAGGGTGCCATGGGGGATTGCTTCCTCAGCCCCCTTCCTCTCCTACACTGAGTGGATCTGTCTCCTCTGGCCAAACTGACTAATTTCCAAGAACCCCTTTCCCTTCTCTTGCTCAAGGCACAGAAGTCTGGCTCAGGAGGGGACACCCAAGCCGCGGAGGACCTGCTTCTGCTGAGCAAACCTCTGACAGACCTCATCAGCCTGCTCATTCCGCTGGTAAGAGCTCACCTGTTCGTGTGTCTTTCAGAGCACTCCTGAGGTGGTAGTAATTTTATTTCAATTTCACGATGCCGTGATTTTTTTATGCTACTTTAATTCTTTTCAAAGCTAGAACCAAAAGAAATTTCAGAAGATTATTTGGCCTAGAAACACTAAATTTCTACTTTGTTTTAAAACTAGATGGCTTATTCATTTCAATAGGTATTTAAGGCAGAATTTCTCAAATCCGTCTTGATGAGCGTGAGGTCAAAAATTCGAGAAATGAATTCCAGGAAGGAAGAAGAAATCGCTATTATCAGTATTTCTCAAAAAGATATTTTAGAGTAGAACTCGGCATGCAGGACTCTGCAGGAGTACAGTAGGATGCACACAGGGGCCCCTGGGTAGCTCGGTCAGTTAAGTGTCTGATTGTTGATTTCGGCTCAGGTCATGATCTCACGGTTCGTGAGTTCAAGCCTCGTGCCGGGCTCTGTGCTGAATGTGGAGCCTGCTTGGGAGTCTCTGTCTCTTTCTGCCCCTCCCTGCTTTTGCTCTCTCTCAAAATAAACACACTTAAAATAGGAGCATGCACGCTGACCTAGATAATACTTCCCTAAATTTTCACAGATGTGGGAGATAAGTGAGGTTCAACGCAAACAAGTAAGACTACACAAGACCACTGAATATATGAAAAGAGCCCAGCAGGAACTTCGAGTTTGGACCAACTAAACAGTTTTAACCAAACTTAAAGAGGACCCAGTGTCCAGACACATGACTTCTACAAAGCATTCAGTCAGAGGGTGGGTTGGTGACATTTCGTGAAGACTCCTGAAAGCCTCTGCAGATTTGGGGAGCCAAGGACTGGGGGCCCCTGTAGCCTCAGGGAACTTAACCTCTTGTGGCCTCTACTCTCCACCGACTGAAGATGGAGACAGACCTTCATTTCTCTCAGAACTGCTAGGATTTGTCCTTTTCTGCTCAGTGGCTTTCAAAGGAAGGCAAATGTAGTTTGGATGAATAATTCTGTAGACTTAATTGTGTTCAACAAATGTACGTTTGGTTCAATGGAGTAAAAAAAGTGGGGAAATCAGTCAGTTCTGGGTTATATCAAATAATGGCATATGTGGAGTAAAGCAGTCACACAAAAAAGGTGTCGGTGGGCTCATAATGAAGTGTGGGAATAGCCCCAAACCCCAGGGAACATCCTCAAGCCCAACAGTGGGAGGATCTTTAGTGTAGAAGATCTTTTGTGTGAAGCTACATGGAAAATAGAACACTCACTGCTCAGCTCAGAGTATGGGGACTGAACTCTGGCAGCCAGCTCTCTCTTCGGCCAAGGGCAGGAAACAGATGAGGCTCCCAAAAACAGAGGAAAGACTAACACAAACCAGACTCTCTTTTATATAAGAGATTCAAAACAGCATGAAATTAAAAAAATATATATGTGTGTATATACACATACGTATAAATTGATGCAATATATGATATATTAGATAATTATATTTATAGAGAATAAAGATTAAACAAGACAGATGAAGAAGATCTATCTTTTTAAAAAAAAATTTTTTTTTAACGTTTATTTATTTTTGAGACAGAGAGAGACAGAGCATGAATGGGGGAGGGGCAGAGAGAGAGGGAGACACAGAATCGGAAGCAGGCTCCAGGCTCTGAGCCGTCAGCCCAGAGCCCGACGCGGGGCTCGAACTCGCGGACCGCGAGATCGTGACCTGAGCTGAAGTCGGACACCCAACCGACTGAGCCACCCAGGCGCCCCGAAGAAGACCTATCTTAAGAAAGAAATGCAGAATCCATTATAGGCAAAACTTCTAGAACACTCTTTTTCACATGTATCTTACAGACCCAAGTTTTGGTATTTGCTACATCCTCAGATTTGCTTTCTTTTAACAGGCGAATGTATTCCAGTTAGATATATTGTTAAACTTGTCTTTGATCTTAACTTTATTGTCTTATTTTATATTTTCTTTCTAAATTTGTTTAAACGTTAACATAAGGCTTAATGTATAAAAAAGTCTTTAACAGAACAAAAAAAAGCTACAAAGATCTGGAATAAAATCCACAGGAGTATATACCAACTATGAACTTTTTGGTGTCCGATATGAGAGCATAGGACTGTGTAAAGAAAGGAACAAAAATACACCAGAGGAAATCCAAAAAACACTGTAGGATCAAGAGATTTAACTTCTCTTTCTCATCGCCTGACAGACCAAGTGCATAAATATAATGATGTAGAGTGATAAGCCATGGCCTGCAGGCTAACTCTGGCCCACTGCCTATTTTCGTAAATAAAGTTTTGTTGAACAGAGCCACATAGACCTTTTGTTTACATATTGTCTGTGGCTGCTTTTGCACCTTCGTAAGTGTTGAGGAGTTATGGTAGAGACCTTATAGCTCACAAGCCTATGTTATTTACTATCTGGCCCTTCCCAGAAGAAGTTTGTTTATGCCTGTATAATGAGTATAAACATTTTAATAAAATGGAGCTAAGAGAAATATATCCGTCCCTGTACCTTGAAAACAGAAACTGTACCTTCTGTTCAGTTTGCCAGACACATCTTGAAAAGTTGGTCTTGCGTTATGTTAAAAGCATATCAATAAATTCCAATAAGGAGGAATTGTATAGACCACATTCTTCAACCATAATGCAATTAAACTGGAAGGAAAAACAAGAATAGAAGATGCACTGTTAGCAAATACTATCTGTGAGCGTAAAGAATAAACCATTGTGGGGCACCTGGGTGGCTCAGTCAGTTAAGTGTCTGACTTTGGCTCGGGTCATGATCTCACGGTCCGTGACTTCGAGCCCCGCGTCGGGCTCTGTGCTGACAGCTCAGAGCCTGGAGTCTGTTTCAGATTCTGTGTCTCCCTCTCTCTCTCTGACCCTCCCCCATTCATACTCTGTCTCTCTCTGTCTCAAAAATAAATAAACATTAAAAAAAAAGAATAAACCATTGTGATTGTATCATTCTGGGTCCAATCAGAAGGCAGAAACCATACAGTGATTTAAATAAGAAAATTTTATCTTTTTTTTTTTTTTTAGATAATATACTTCTTTTTTTTTTCTTTTGTTAATCTTTTCAGTTTCTTTATTCTTTGCTTCTTCTTTTCCCATTTTGAATTTAAACTTTAGGTAGTTAACGTATAGTGCAATATTGGTTTTAGAGTAGAATTCAGTGATTCATCACTTAAATACAACACCCATGCTCATCATAACAAGTGCTCTCCTTAGTACCCATCACCCATCTAGCCCATCTCCCATCCACCTCTTTCTCAACCCTCAGTTTGTTCTCTGTCATTAAGAGTCTCTTGTGGCTTGTTTCCTATATGCTTATCTGTTTTGTTTCTTAAATTCCATGAGTGAAATAATATGGTATTTGTCTATCTGTGGTTGACTTATTTCACTTAGCATAATACAGTCCAGCTCCATCTATGTCATTGCCAATGGCAAGATTTCATTCTTTTTGATGGTTGAGCATTATTCCATTGTGTATATGTACTACATCTTTTTTTTTCTTTTTCTTTTTTATATTTTAAAATTTACATCCAAATTAGTTAGCATATAGTGCAACAATGATTTCGGGAGTAGATTCCTTAGTGCCCCTTACCCATTTAGACCATCCCCCCTCCCACAACCCCTCCAGTAACCCTCTATTTGTTCTCCATATTTATGAGTCTCTTCTGTTTTGTGCCCCTTCCTGTTTTTATATTATTTTTGCTTCCCTTCCCTTATGTTCATCTGTTTTGTCTCTTAAAGAGCTCATATGAGTGAAGTCATAGGATTTGTGTCTTTCTCTGACTGACTAATTTCACTGAGCATAATACCCTCCAGTTCCATCCATGTAGTTGCAAATGGCAAGATTTCATTCTTTTTGATTGCCGAGTAATACTCCATTGTATATATATACCACATCTTCTTTATCCATTCATCCATCGATGGACATTTGAGCTCTTTCCATACTTTTGCTATTGTGGATAGTGCTACTATAAACATGGGGGTGCATGTGCCCCTTCGAAACAGCACACCTGGATCCTGTGGATAAATGCCTAGTAGTGCAATTGCTGGGCCGTAGGGTAGTTCTATTTTTAGTTTTTTGAAGAACCTCCGTACTATTTTCCAGAGTGGTCACACCAGCTTGCCTTGCCACCAACAATGCAAAAGGGATCCTCTTTCTCCACATCCTTGCCAACATCTGTTGTTGCCTGAGTTGTTCATGTTAGCCATTCTGACAGGTGTGAGGTGGTATCTCATGGTGGTTTTGATTTGTATTTCCCGGATGGTGAGTGATGTTGAGCATTTTTTCATGTGTTGGTTGGCCATCTGGATGTCTTCTTTGGAGAAGTGTCTTTTCATGTCTTTTGCCCATTTCTTCACTGGATTATTTGTTTTTTGGGTGTTGAGTTTGATAAGTTCTTTATAGATTTTGGATACTAACCCTTTATCTGCTATGTCATTTGCAAATATCTTCTCCCATTCTGTCGGTTGCCTTTTAGTTCTGCTGATTGTTTCCTTCACTGTGCAGAAGCTTTTTAGTTTGATGAGGTCCCAGTAGTTCATTTTTGCTTTGGTTTCCCTTGCCTCTGGAGACATGCTGAGTAAGAAGTTGCTGCGGCCAAGATCAAAGAGGTTTTTGCCTGCTTTCTCCTCGAGGATTTTGATGGCTTCCTGTCTTACATTGAGGTCTTTTATCCATTTTGAGTTTATTTTTGTGTATGATGTAAGAAAGTGATCCAGGTTCATTCTTATGCATGTCACTGTCCAGTTTTCCCAGCACCACTTGCTGAAGAGACTGTCTTTATTCCATTGGATATTCTTTCCTGCTTTGTCAAAGATGAGTTGGCCATATGTTTGTGGGTCCATTTCCGGGTTCTCTGTTCCATTGATGTGAGTGTCTCTTCTTGTGCCAGTACCGTACTGTCTTGATGATTACAGCTTTGTAGTATAGCTTGAAGTCTGGGATTGTGATGCCTCCTGCTTTGGTTTTCTTTTTCAAGATTGCTTTGGCTACTCGGGGTCTTTTGTGGTTCCATACAAATTGTAGGATTATTTGTTCTAGCTCTGTGAAGAAGGCTGGTGTTCTTTTGATAGGGATTGCATTGAATATGGAGATTGCTTTGGGTAGTAGCGACATTTTAACAATATTTGTTCTTCGTATCCAGGAGCATGGAATCTTCTTCCATTTTTTTGTGTCTTCTTCAGTTTCTTTCATAAGCTTTCTATAGTTTTCAGCGTATAGATTTTTCACCTCTTTGGTTAGATTTATTCCTAGGTATTTTATGGTTTTTTGTGCAACTGTAAATGGGACCGATTCCTTGATTTCTCTCTCTGTTGCTTCATTGTTGGTGTATAAGAATGTACCCGATTTCTGTGCGTTGATTTTATATCCTGCAACTTTGCTGAATTCATGAATCAATTCTAGGAGTTTTTTGGTGGAATCGTTTGGGTTTTCCATATAGAGTATCATGTCATCTGCGAAGAGTGCAAGTTTGACCTCCTCCTGGCCGATTTGGATGCCTTTTATTTCTTTGTGTTGTCTGATTGCTGAGGCTAAGACTCCCAATACTATGTTGAATAACGGTGGTGAGAGTGGACATCCCTGTCTTGTTCCTGACCTCAGGGGGAAAGCTCTCAGCTTTTCCCCATTGAGGATGATATCAGCATGGGGTCCTTCATTGATGGCTTTTATGATCTCGAGGTATGCTCCTTCTATCCCTACTTTCTTGAGGGTTTTTATCAAGAAAGGATGCTGTATTTTGTCAAATGCTTTCTCTGCATCTATGGAGAGGATCATATGGTTCTTGTCCTTTCTTTTATTGATGTGATTGAATCACATTGACAGTTTTGCAGATACTGAACCAGCCCTGCATGCCAGGTTTAAATCCCACTTGGTCGTGGTGAATACTTTTTTTAATGTATTGTTGGATCCGGTTGGCTAATATCTCGTTGAGGATTTTTGCATCCATGTTCATCAGGGAAATTGGTCTCTAGTTCTCCTTTTTAGTGGGGTCTCTGTCTGGTTTTGGAATCCAGGTAGTGCTGGCTTCATAGAAAGAGTTTGGAAGTTTTCCTTCCATTTCTATTTTTTGGAACAGCTTCAAGGGAATAGGTGTTAATTCTTCCTTAAATGTTTGGTAGAATTCCCCTGGAAAGCCATCTGGCCCTGGACTCTTGTTTTTTGGGAGATTTTTGATTACTAATTCGATTTCCTTACTGGTTATGGGTCTGTTCCAATTTTCTATTTTTTCCTGTTTCAGTTTGGTAGTGTATATGTTTCTAGGAATTTGTCCATTTCTTCCAGATTGCCCATTTTATTGGCATTAAATAGGAGAATTTTAATATGAAACATTAGTAGCTATGAGAAAAGAGTAACCATAAGATTCAAAAAGAACTCTATAAGGTATCCTAAAACTGAGTGAGAGTAGTCAAGGAAGGACAGCCTTGACCAGGGACACCCCTACACTGAGGCTGTGGGTCAGACCTTATTGGGAAACGCTTGCAGCCCATAGAACAGTGGACAAGTCTGCTGGGTTGCCCAGGCCAGAGAAGGTTCACTGTTCCTGGGAAAGCAAGAAGCAACCCTTGAGGATGCAGATGAACCCTAGCCAGGGGGCAGACGTCAGAGGGATGGGGTGCCACTGTTGGGAGGCCTGAGGTACCCAGAATTTGTGTAGAGAGGACCACAGGAAACAAAGCTATGCAAGTGGCAGGCGAGCAGGGGGAGTCGGGTGGCCAGTGTCCGTGGGAAGCCTGGGACACACAGGTTCCCTTGGGGAGGGCGACGGGACCATCATCACAGGTCAGACTACAGCTGAGGGTTGCTGAGGGACCACCCATTCTGGACCATGGTTAGATTGGATCTCCACCAGATGCCTCCCATTCACGCTTCCGACTGGCAGACACAGCAGGAGAGCGTCCTCTTCCTGGGATGTGTCATCTCAGAGATTTTTCCCCGGCTCTTTGAGACTCCAAACTCTTACTCCTAGCAACTTGATCACCCTTATGTTCTAGTATATGGCCGGACGTCTGCCTAATGTGTGTGAGCTGTGTTGTGTGTATACCCATTGATCACCAGAGTCATTGCTTTTAAAAATGGCCTGTGACAAGAACATTGCAATATATCTTCTCTGGAAAAGATTAACACACATTTATAGCTGTGTATAAAGTGAAGAAAAATAGTACTAAGGCAATTGAGGACCTAAACTAGAGCACATACAGACCAAAGATAAATTTTACAGTGGTTGTTAAAAAATGTAATAGGTTACAGAATGAGGTGCTGGAATTGCTTTCCCATGGGGAGAAATAAACAGGCTCTCAGTTTTCATCTGACGTGGATAATTTTGGAGGTATTTCGCCTAAAGGCAGGTGGATGAACTTGTTGGCTTTTGACGTTCTTTCCAGATAATGGTCCTATTAAAGTGAACATATCCTTAAGAGAAGAGAAAACCTGTCATCCCCTAATTTATGCCCCATATTTTTACTATACACTGTAGGAGAGTCATAGTGGAAGGTAGATAGGAGACAGGGATTTTTAGTCTGTTTTGACTGTTAAACTGCTTTGAGAATCTGAGGGTCCTAGACCCTCTTCCCTGAAAAATGCATAGATTCACTTATGTGCAAAGTTCTGCACACAGGTCACAATTTTTAGTGGGATCTTTGAACCCTCAATTGGAGCCATGGTATAAGATCTGGCTAAGAAAAGGTAGAACCAATTGACCATGACCCCTGAAGAAATGATAGCATGACGTAATTGTTTGACTGTAATATTTTATTTAAGAAGAGAAAATGGAAAGCTAGGCTATACATCCTGCATGAGTTTTATAACTAACTAGATAACTAATTGCTGTAAGAAATTATGTTACGGCCTCCTTCTTCCTCAATTAGGTATTTTCAAAACTACAAGAGGTAATTGCTTTCCATTTTTTTTACCTTAGCCTACATTCGAGATGCCAGTATGCAGCCTGGTTTATATGTTTCGCCATAACCATGCATTCCTTGGCCATTGAGAAGATGGCCCCCTGCAGTGTGGTCAGAGTGGGGTCCTTCCCGAGCATGAGAACATAAGCTTCCTGTCCTGCGCCGTCTTCCAAGCAGTTAACGATTCTCCCAGGAACAACATTTTAGCCTATAGCCACGAGATACTTACCAATTTGTGTTTCTGACGTCACTGTGCAATTTAAAAAATTGTGCCCCACAAAGCATAGGAGAGAAAAAGCAATTTCTTTTTTTCATTTTCTAGTTTCTTTCTCTTAAGAAGTAACCAAATAGGTTTTTCTCTTTAAATAGTAATGGGCTTGTCCGTTGTTTCTTTTGCATGCTGCCTGCCTCACCAGTGGCCTGAAATACGGGTGATGGTTTTATGGTGATGGAGGCTGGGGGTCCCGAGTCATCCATTTGCGAGTCAAAGCCAAGAGATCGGGCCTCGTGTTAGCTCTCTAGTAAGCAGCTGCTCTAAGGAGTTACTTCCTCCATTAATAGGGCTATCTCTGTTTCCAGTTCGCCACTGGGCATCTCCATTGGATGCGCCATAAACACCTCAGCTTCAGCAGGGTTAAAACCAATCCATAATCGCCTCCTTGAAACCGTTTCTCTTGTGTCCTGTGTCAGTGAATGACATTCACTTCCCCCCAGTGGCCCAAGCCTAGAACACAGGCATCATCTTGGCCTCTTTCCCTTTGCCATCCCACCCCATTCCGTCAAGCCACCAAAACTGACTGCCATCCCTCTTCATTCCCATGGGCGGTGTCGTAAAGGCCACCACCATCTTGTTGTGCGTGCAGGGCCACGGCGGCCTTCTCCCTGGGATCTTTGCCTGCTCTCGCCCTGCCCACCGTCTTCTTCAGTGGAGGCGGCGTGCTTTCTCTTCAGAGAAAGACTCCTGCAAACTCGCCTTCTCACTCATTGACTTAAAACCTTTCAATGATCCCCCACTCTTCGTGGATAAATTCCGACTCCTTAACAGGTTTACGAAACCATGTATGATCTGGCACTTAGTTTCTAGCATCATCTCTTGATTCTCTTTGCCCTGCTCTGTGTTCTGCACCCCAACTCTTTTCATTTCTTTAAATGTTCCTCCATTTCCTTGTCTCTGCCCAGAACATGCTCTTCCTCCTCCTACTTGGCCGACTCTCCCTCAGCTTTCAGCTCTTGGGCTTAGATGGCTCTTCTTTCCAGCTTGGCTCTTGGGTCTGGTGCACAGGAGGGATTTGATAAACATTTGTGTAGGAGAGCAAGCTAATTGCTGACAAATGCAGTATATTTTCTACCTTTCCTCAGTATAACCAAGAATAGACCACGCTTGGTAGGACATAGATTCAAGTACAAATTTATCCAGAAAGTTCATCTGCACCCTTGCTCTCCTGCCCTCGCTAAGCCAGCCCCTCCTAGGACTGGTAATGATGATGCCTCACGAGCTTGTTTGCTTTAAAACTGCATCATCTGGATTTCTCCCTAGAGGTTGACCTCTTTCTTGGCAGGAGTTGCCCTGACCTTCAGCGGGAAGCCTATATTCCTGAAATAACCCATATCCTACCTTAGATTGACAGGAAAGGATACAAAAGGGCAGGTAGCATTGCGCAAGGACTTCTGTTTCTGGAAAATTGCTATACTTACAGTAACTGCAAAATATAAAAACCCAGCCCTGGAACCACCACAGCAGCAGTGAGCATAAAATCCTCTGAGCCATCAAAATAGAAGCTTCAGTATCATTACTTTCTCTGAAAGGAGACTCCCCCCGCCCCCCCCCCCCCCCCGACCCCCAATGCAGGATTCTGACATTCAGCGTTTGGACTTGGGGAGCTGTAGGAAAGAAACGTCCCCAAGCTGCAGGTGTGTTTTCCGCCATGACTTCCTATACCTTTTCTTGAAGAGGTTGCAGTATAGTGGTAGGTTTTTTTAATGGCATTTTGTTGTTGGCCAGAGCCTCTGGCGTGAAGTTGAGTAGGCAAGCATTCAGTTATGCGGTGGGGTGCCAGAAAGCAACCCCTCTAAAGATCGTTCTCTCCCACTGATTACCCAAACTCCTGTATTCTCATTGCCCTCTTTTCAAGCCTTCTCTCAAATAGTGATGCTTTAACATGAAAGCATGTCACGTGTTTCACAAAAGAAGATCGGGGCAGCAGGGCAGACCAATGGAAGAAAAAGAGGAAGTTTGAGGGACAGAAACAGAACTGAATGTGGAACTGTGAAACGTGGGTCATGCCAAAATCAAAGTCTAGTTAATAAAGGTTTTTGGGGTGTACTTTATTCTCTGTTCCCAGCACGCTTGTCTTGACTTAATAATTAATGGTTGAGTGTTTTATGTGCCTCCGTGAGAAAAGTGAGTGTTACTAATTGGACTCTTACAACTGGCTCCAAATGTTATTAGAACTAGCCACAAACACATCAGAATTGTTTGGTTTTATATTTGCACATCTCACTTATGTAACAAATGACCAGAAGGCAATAACAGCCTGCAGTTTTTGAAGTTCCACACTTGTCCATTTTTGAAGTAGTGTCTGTAAAGAGGTGATGTTTAGGAAGAGGCCACTTTAAATTACCTAGAAATATCCCAGAAGAAAAGTGGGCAGAAGATTGGAGTGGACAGTTCACAACAACAAAAGTGCAAATATCCAATGTTAATTTCACTGAATGCATTTAAGCACACTATGAATAACAGAAAATTAAATTTTTTTAAGTTTATTTATTTATTTTGAGAGAAAGAAAAAGTGTGAATGGGGGAGGAGCAGAGAGAAAGAGAGAGAGAATGCCGAGCAGGCTCCACAGTGTCAGCACGGAGCCCGACGTGAGATTCAAACCCACGAACCGTGAGATCATGACCTGAGCCAAAGTCAGATGCATAACTGACTGAGCCACCCAGGCACCCCAGAAAATTAATTTTTAAAAATGCAATACAGGCTTCAAAGTTAGAAGCTTACTTTGGGGACAAAAAGAGGTAAATAAAAATATACATAGGTCCATATCAAAAGCCTTAAAATTATTTATATTCTTTAATGTAGTCATTCCACTTCTAGAAAATTTATGCACAGAAAATAGAGAAATACTGAATGACTTGTGTAAACAGGTATTTTCACAGCTTTATCTTTGGTATCAAACACTTTGGTAATAACCTCTGTGTTGCTCAGTTAGAAATTAAAGAATTTCCATTCTTAGGGTAGAATGCTGTTATGCTATTAAATATATTTCCCAAGCATATTTAACAGCATGGGGAAGTATTTGTAACATAAGGGTAAGGAAAATATCAGAATATATATTAATTGTAGGATGCTAATGTAAAATGTAATAAATTTTAAAGTATGTATCATAAAAAATTCACATGTATTCAAAATGTGTATATATTTTAAATTAGCATCATTTTATAATTACTATATGTCATGATGCTCACAGAGGCAATCCTTACTTTTTTTTTGAATGTCTATTTATTTTTGAGAGAGTGGGAGAGACCAAGTATGAGCGGGGAGGGGGCCGAGAGAAAGGGAGACACACAATCTGAAGCAGGCTTCAGGCTCTGAGCTGTCAGCACAGAGCCCGATGTGGGACTCAAACCCACGAACCGTGAGATCGTGACCTGAGCCAAAGTCGGACGCCCAAGCGACTCAACCACCCAGGCGCCCCGGCAATCCTTACTTTCACGGGGCTTTAATATGTACACATTTCAGCCAGATAACATCAGTCCTCCGCAAGATCGTTCGGTTTTCAGTTACTTTGTTGGATTCACTCTGAGTAATTGCGTGAAGTACAGACTTTGCTGCTAGCTCTTCAGTGAACAAATCCCTGTGTACATAATTGATGTGCGTCATCATCAGTGACCAGTCGTGCACTTACGTGAAAATCTGCCAACGATTGGTCACGTTACATGTATTGTTTAGTTCACACGCAGCAAAGCATGTAGTTACGTTGCCTCCTTGTCTTCCAGTGATAAACCCATGAAGCATTTTGCAAAAGCAGATAATTGAGAGAATTGTGCAACAAAGACAGAAGGGCAGCAAAGAAGCTAAAAGTAATGATGCAAGGGAAATTTGAAACTAATGTAACCGGAGTTGCAGGAGGAACAGCAGACGTCAGGAATGTTGACAATGGTTAAGAGTTTCTAGATAGGCAGCCAGAGGAGCTTAGTGGAAGTGAAGTCATCTACATAAATGAAGAAAGTGATTTTGAAGAAAAGAAGGGAGCCTCAGAGGGAGCAAGGCAGGCAAAAAGAAAAAAAAAAAGGCAAAAACAAAAACAAGAAAACCTTCACATTGCGAGAATCCTGGGAGATATTTTCCAAGAGTGAAAGCATAAAGGATAAAATGCTGGGAGGTGAGCCAGAGTTAGAAAGGAGCATGACAGTTGCCCAAGGCATAGAAAAAATGCTCTCTCTGTATGGTGAGTTACATGACAGAAAAGCAGCAAGCACCATGCAAACTACTCTCGATAAGTATTTTTTCAGA
Organism: Panthera uncia; assembly: GCF_023721935.1. Lineage (NCBI taxonomy): Eukaryota > Metazoa > Chordata > Mammalia > Carnivora > Felidae > Panthera > Panthera uncia. The sequence goes on from NC_064810.1 coordinate 146,721,384, forward strand.
ACAGCAAAAACAAAAACAAACCCTTAATTCTCACTGTTTGTAATGTTTTGGCTTACAGCAGTCAATATCAGGTTTGCTGTTTATGTATTCTTCTGCACGTTTATAAGACACACACACACTTAATCTTGATATTGAAAGTTTTTAATGTTTTGATAAACTTTAAAGGTCGTGGCACAGTTGTAACTTCCCCACTCATTAAGATCATTTTGCGTGGTTAAAATTTGCCTGGTCATTTTTACGGTCCCCTCCGACCACGCAGACAGAGTGGGTAGTCAGGACAGACGTACTCTGCAGTGGTTAACTCTGGGTGGTAGGAGGACATGTGATTTCTATTTTTTTAGTACCATCTGTAGCTTTCAGCTTTTATAAATTGAACATTTGTTACCTTCATAATCATAAAAGGTTTTAAGTCCTCCTTTCTACCTTATATAATCCCATCTTACTCAGCAGAAAACAATTTATACTATCGAATTTCTGTCTTCTCTGCCCTTTCCCAGCTTCCTACTACCCTCTCGTGAATGAGAGACCTCCCTTTGCCGTCAGCCAACAGCTGGTCTTTGTTGTTGTTGTTGTTACAACGCGAAGTCTTCCACGGTGTCCTCAGGACAACTTTTCTTTCAGTGAAGTGTGGAGCAGCAGTTTCAGCCAGAGACTTGCAGCTTCCTGACAATAGATTCTTGAGTTACAGAGATCCAGAGTATACTCCTCCGAAAATGTACGGGATCTCCAATATATCTTCATAAGCATTATGCGTAAGATCAAGGAACAGCCGCAGACTAGCCAATTCATCACACAACAAAAGATAGCAAAGCCTCTAATAGGCTTACAGGTGCCCTCGGGCCCGTGGAGGGAACAACTAACTACGTGAGCTGGGCCGAGGATGAAGGGCTGGTTGAATTTTTTTCCGACTTTCTTTCTTGTAAAATACACATAAAGTTTACCATGTGAACCATTTTTGCGTATGCAGTTCACTGTTACTAAATATATTCATAATGTTGTACAGTCATCTCTACTGTCCATCTCGACATCTCTTTTTATCTTGTGAAACTGATAGTCTATACCCATTAAGCAAGAACCTCCCATTCCTTTTTACCCCAGCCCCTGGCAGCCACCATTCTATTTCCTGTTTCTATGATTTGACTACTCTAAGTACTTCGCATAACGGAGTCATACGGTATTTGTCGTTTTGTGACTGGCGTCTTTCAGCATAATGTCCTCAGGGTTCATCCATGTGTTAGAATTCCCTTGCTTTTTGAGGCTAAATAATATTCCCACGTGTGCGTGTCCTGCATTTTGCTTATCCATTCATCTGCTGATGGATGCTTAGGTTCCTTCCCACTCCTAGCTGTTGTGGATAACGCTGCTGTGAACTCGGATGTACAAATGTCTTTTCAGACTCTGCTTTCAGTTCTTTGGAATATATACCCAGAAACAGAATTGCCAGATCCTGTGATAATGCTGCCTTTAATTTTTTGAAGAACCGCTATTCTGTTTTCTGTGGCAGCCATTCCGTTTTGCATTCCCATCAATAGTATGCGAGAATACACATTTCTCTATATCCAAACAAACCAGCTTGTTGTTTTCTGTCTTGTTGATAGTAGGCATCCTAATGGATGGGAGATGATATCTCATTATAGTTTTGACTTGCATTTCCCTAATTATTAGTAATATTGAGCTTCTTTTCATGTGCGTATTGTCACTTGAATATCTTCTTTGTAGAAATTTCTATTCAAGGTTTTTGCCCATTTTTTAATCTGGTTGACTTTTTGTTCTTGATTTTTAAGAACTCCCTATATATTCTGGATATTAATCCATTTTAAATACGTTATTTGAAAACATTTTCTTCCATTCTGTAGACTGATTTTTAATTTTCTGAAATGTTTATCTTTGAGAGAGAGAGAGAGAGACAGAGTGTGAGCAGGGGAGGAGCGGAGAGAGAGACACAGAATCTGAAACAGGGTCCAGGCTCCGAGCTGTCAGCGCAGAGCCTGACGCGGGGCTCCAACCCATGAACCGCAAGATCATGACCTGAGCTGAAGTTGGATGCTTAACCGACTAAGCCGCCTAGGCACCCCAGTTGATTTTTAAAAATTATGTTGACAGGGGTGCCTGGGTGGCTCACTTGGTTAAGTGTCCAACTCTTGGTTTCAGCTCAGGTCATGATGTTCCATTTTTGCGGGTTCAAGCCCTGTCTTGGGCTCTGTGCTGACGGTGCAGAGCCTGCTTGGGATTCTCTCTCCCTCTCTCTCTCTCTCTCAAAATGAATAGATAAAAAAAATGTTGATAGTATCTTTTGATGCCCCAAATTTTCATGAAGTCCAGTGTGCCTGTGAAAATTTTTCATTTGTTGCCTGTGCCTTTGTTGTTATATCCAAGAAATTGTTGCCAAATCCAGTGTCATGAAGCTTTCGCCCAACGTTTCTTCTAAGAATTTCATAGTTTTAGGTATTAGATTTCAGTCTTTGATCCATTTTGATTTAATTTCTGTATATGGCGTTATGTCTACCTTCATTCGTTTGAAAGTGGGTACCAGTTTTCTCAGCATCATTTGTTGGGAAGACTGTCCTTTTCCCATTGGATGTTCTTGGCACCTTGTCAAAAACAAGGTGTGTGTGTGTGTGTGTGTGTGTGTGTGTGTGTGTGTAAGGATTTGACCGTGTGTGTGTGTGTAAGGATTTATTTCTGGACTCTCTATTCTATGTTCTGTTGGTCTCTATGTCAGTCTGTATGCCAGGACTACAATGATTGAAGTACTATAGTTTTGGGGTTTTTTTGTTTGTTTGTTTTAGAAAGTGTGCTAGCAGGGGAGAGGGGCAGAGGGAAAGAGAGTATCTTAAGCAGGCTCCATGCTCAGCCTAACAAGGGCCTCAATCCCACAACCCTGGGATCATGACCTGAGTCTAAATCAAGAATCAGACACTCAACTGACTGAGCCACCCAGGCGGCCCTAATCAGTGTAGTTTTATAGTAAGCTTTAAAATCAAGAAGTCTGAATCATCTAGTTTTGTTGTTCTTTTTCAAGATTGTCTTGGCTATTTGGAGCCATTTGAGATTCCATATGAATTTGTAGAGGGGTTTTTCTATATCTAGAGAAAACATCGTTGGGATTTTGATAGGGATTGCACTGACTCTGTAGGTTGCTTTGGGTAGATTATAGTGTATTACATTGATCCCTTTTTATATGTAGAGTCATTCTTGCATCCCAGGAATAAATCCCACTTGTTCATGACATCTAGTACTTTTAATATGCTGTTGCTGAATTAGGTTTGCTACAGTTTTGTTTGTTTGTTTGTTTGTTTGTTTAGAGGATTTTTGCATCAGTGTTTATCAGGGATATTAATCTGTAGTTTTCTTGTAGTGTCCTTGTCTGACTTTGGCATCAGGATGATCCTGGTCTCTCAAAACAAGTTGAGAAATGTTTCCTTCAATTTTGGGGAAAATTTTGAGACAAATTAGTATTCGTGCCTTTTTTTTTTTTTTTTTTTAATTTTTGATAGAATTCACCAGTGAAGCCATCAGGTCCAGGGCTTTTCTTTGTCACGAGATTTTCGATTATTGATTGAAAGTCTTTACTAGTTGTACTTCTATTCACATTCTCTATTTATTTGTGATTTAGTTTTTGGTAGGTTCTGTATTTGTCCAGGAATTTGTCCATTTGTCTAGGAATTTGTCCATTTCTTCTAGGTTATCCAATTTGTTGGCTTACAGTTGTTCTTAGTACGGTCTTCTAATCCTTTTTAATTCTGCATAATTGGCTATAATATTCCCATTTTAATTTTTGGTTTCAGTAATTCGAGTCTTTTCTTTTTTTCTGTCCATTTGGCTAAGGTGTGTTCATTCTGTTAATCTTTTAAAAGAACCAGCTTTTGGTTTCATTGATTTTTCACTAGTCTTCTGTTCTTTATTTCACTTATCTCTGCTCTAATGTTTTTTGTTTTATCCCTTCTCCTAGCTTTGGGTTGAGTTTTTTCTTTTTCTTTCCCCCTAGTTTCTTGAGTTGTAAAGTTAGGTTGTTGATTTGAAATATCTTTTTTAATATAAGCATTCATAGCTATAAATTTCCCCCTTAGCATTGATTTTGCTATGTTGCATAAGTTTTGGTATGTTGTGTTTTCATTTTCCTTCATCTCTAAGTAGTTTCTACCTTGCCTTATGATTTCTTCTTTGATCCATTGGTTGTGTATGAATGTGTCATTTAATTTCCATAAATTTGGGAATTTTTTAGTTTTTGTTTTATCACTGTTTTCTAACTTCATCCTGTTGTTTTTGGACAAGATCATTTGTATGATACCTATTTTTTTAAAATTTTTATTTATGTATTTATTTTGAGAGAACGAGAGAGCGTGAATGAGCAGGGGAGAGGCAGAGAGAGAGAGAGAGAGAGAGAGAGAGAGAATATGAATCCCAAGCAGACTCTGCACCATCAATACAGAGCTGATGCCTGGCTCGAACACATGAAACTGTGAGATTATGACCTGAGGAGTTGGATGCTCAACCAACTGAGCCACCCAGGCACCCCATCTATCTTTTTAAATCTATTGAGAGTTAGGTCACTTCTCTTTTCATGCTTCCAAGATTCTCTTTGTCTTTGGCCTTTGAAATTAGAAGTATAGTGTGCCTCTGGTTTTTTTGTTTGTTTGTTTTTAGTTCATTTTACTTGGAATTGATTGAACTTCTTGGATGTTTATATTCATATCTTTCATCAAATGTGGAAAATTTTCAAACAATCTTTCTTCAAATATTCTGTCTACCCCTTTCTCTCTCCTTCTTCTCAAACTTCCACAGTATGCATATTGGTCTACTTGATAGTGCTCTATAGGTCTGTTAGGCTCTGTTCACATTTCTTCAATCTATTTCTTTCTGTTCCCCAGCCTCGATAATATTCATTTTCCTATCTTAATGTTCACTAATTCTTTCCTCCTGCTCAAATCTGCCTTTGAATCTCTATGGTGTATTTTCCAGTTCATTTATTGTACTTCTCACCTGCATAATTTTTTTGGTTTCTTTTTTAGATTTTTCTTTTTATTTATGTTTACATCTTGTTCATACACTGTTTCCTTGAGTTTTCCATACAACTTCCTTTAGTACTTTTAGAGCATATTTAAGATTGTTGCTTTAAAGCCTTTGTCTAGTACATTTGCCATTAGGGTCTTTTCAGGGACAGTTGCTGTTTATTTACTTTTCTCTTTTGAATGTGCCGTGTTCACCTATTTCTTCATATGCCATGCTGTCTTAAAAAAATTTGTGAGAGCCGGACATTTGAATCTAATAATGATAACTCCATCAATTAGATTTTCCAACTTCCCCAGCGTTTGCTATTTTTTTCTTGTTGTTCATTTACTTATGTTTGTGGTTGCTGTAGGCTGTCTTGATGCTAAGGATCAGTTTGCTGTGTGAATACAGGGTCTTTTCAGGTCTTTTCTGAGTGTGTGCCTTTCCCCGGGCACAAGTGGTGACTTTCTGATTTTCTCAGTATGTGTAGTTGCTTTTTACCGTCTGGTTTTCAAAAGAGGAAAAACAGAAAAATGAAGTGGGGGTACATTGTGAGGAGAGGTGAGGGAGAAGGATGCTGTCTTTTAAATATGGAAGTCACTCTATCTAGAGGGAGAGGAACTTGCCACAGTGAGGGAGGTATAATAAGAGTGGCTGCCTTTTTGCCTGCACCTCTGTGATCAGAAGCAGTAGTAGTCAGTGATTAAAGAACAGATTCCTGATATTTGGAGGACTGAATCCTTTTTGTCTACCCTAGCATCTATAAGCTGCCCCCAAAACACATGAATGACAGTCTGCCATGGGGCTTGGGGTGGGGAATGGGTAACTACCACTGTGCTGAGAGCTGGAATTGAACAAAGTTAACCTCAATTTACTGTCCAAGCCTTCTTCTGTCGTTGTAAGCCTTCAGTAGGTCTCAGAATTCCAGAGTAGTTGCATCGGACAGATTCTGCTACTGCAATTGTTGTCTAAGTGGGGAGACAGATTCCTGCTGCCTTTTACTCTTACCCAGATCCTCCAGGGCTTTTTTAATTTTGTTGGAAGAATGGTTGACAATGTGCCAACCGCATGTGGGTTGAGGATGGGTGAAGGACCGAAGGATTGTGCATCCCAGGTAGAGGACATACTAATCGGCATAAATTATCATTGGAAGTTTGAGGCTCTGAAGGTAACGGTAGGGTTGGAACTCAGGGTGTTCTAAAGAAATGCACTTCGCAAAGATAGCGAAAAAAATACATAAGCCTTTTTACTAAGTGTAAATCTTAATTAAATAACCATTATCACTTTATTTTTTTTAAGTCAGATGAAACCTGGCATTCTCAATGGATGCTGAAATTAGTGGGTAAACGTATAATGAGAAATAAGAAATAAAATCTCAAGTTACTTCTCCACAAGATACAAAAGAAACACTTTTGATTGTTACAGTGCACAGAACTGTCACCACTCTAAGCAAGCGATCAAAGTTAGTATCACCAGTGATAAGCTTTATGGACATCCTGTACCTACTGGTATAGAATGCACTAAAAAATGTACAACATCACTTCTCTGGTATTCCTGGAAAAAAAAAAAAAAGCATTACCAAGATTTAATCACGAGAAAACATCAGACAAATCAAAGTATCTTCCACACTAACTGGCCACTCGTCTTCAGAAGTGTGGAGGTCAGTAAAATCCAAGAAAGACTAGACGGATTCTCACAAGTTGGAGGAGACTAAGGAGGCACAGCAGCTAAATGCTATCTGAATCCGGCTTGGATCCTGGACATTAGTGGAAAAACTGGCAAAACTTGAGTAAGGTCTATAAATTCGTTAATAATAATGTCTCCGTGTTCAATTCTTGTTTGTGGTAACTATACTATGGTTCCATAAGATGTTACTATTTAGGGCAGTAAAGTACACTCATTTTTCCTATTTGTCGTAGCTCATTTAAGTCCCAAACGGTATCAGAATAAAAAATTAAAAATTAAGGACTTCGAGAAAGGAAGAAATCTGGCTCCCATATGCCATCACTTTTTTTTTTTTTTTTCTTTCTTGTATTTTTTTTTTTTACTACAAAAGCCCTTCTCCCTGAATTGACTTTCTGCCGTAAAATTCTTGAAGGTTATCTTGTTTCCCAAGAGTGTGGTGCTTGGAGTTCAGTGTCCCTAGCTCTTAGGCACTGCCTCCTGATAGTCCCTTCTGAAACCTGCCCTGTGTGGCCTGCCCCTTGTTTCCCAGTTGTGAGCCCTTCTTGTAGTTTGGCCACTTCCTGTCTCGCAGTTCTTCAAGCTTTTAGGTCACAGAGAGCCAGCTCTCAGGTTATTTTGAAGAATCTACGGGAAACTGAGGCATCATTTTTTCTAATGTGGATCATCCAGCATAGGTGTGTTTAGTCTCATTCTGGGGCAATAATGGTGCATTTTTGGAAGAATTTTAAGCAAGAGCGTGCTATCAGATTTTTTGCTTCAGCCTGAGTACTGAGTTGCGATGAAGCTGAGAGGAGGAACAGAACGAGGTGACCAGGGTGCCCAGGACAGAAAGTTGCACGAGGAGGGGCACCTGGGTGGCTCAGTCGGTTGGGCATCTGACCTCAGCTCAGGTCATGCGTTCAAGCCCCGCATCGGGCTATGTGCTGATGGCTCAGAGCCAGGAGCCTGCTTCAGATTCTGTGTTTTCCTCTCTCTCTGCCCCTCCCCTTTTCCCTCTCTCTCTCTCTCTCTCTCTCTCTCAAAAATAAATAAACATTAAAAAATGTCTTAAAAAAAATTGCACAAGGAGAGAACCTCAGAGATCTACAGAGGGTTTCTCTTAGATATTCTGCAGGGTATGTGTGTGTGAGGCAGCAACCCAAGGCCAGGGACCAAAACACCCATAAGGATTAGAGAGTAGTGTCAGTTACGCACACATGGGCAAAAATAGTTCTTTTTCCCATCAGACAGACTGGAAAAAATTCTTAATTCATGGAACATTGGAAAAGCTACTCAGGAAGATCTTGGCTCAGCGGTGGGGAATAATTAGTCCTAGGCTGAATGCTGCTCCTCCAAACCCACCTAACACATCATAAAAACAAGATCTGAAGGGATCGAACTGTTTCTAATTAACAGAGCTGCCTCCAAGGGGAAAACAAATCTCACAAGTATTTTTAGGAATACACATGTATCAAGCACTCAACAGGGTTAAATTCACAGTGTGTAGCATCTCTCCCAAGGATAATTGACCATTTAAACTACAGTAATAGCTATGTGTGTCGTGAGCTTAATAAAAGCATGTGTGTATGTAAAATGCAAAATCTGGGAGGGAAAAAGTGAAAGTCTGCTACTGAACGATTCTTCCACTAATGTGAAATTCTGTAATATGACTTGAGAGGTCGACTTTGTTATGTTAAAGATGATACTATTAAACCCTAAAGCAGCCACTGCACAAGAGAGTCATAACTCTAATCAACCAAGGAGATAATAATAAAAAAATATTTTATTAAAAAGAAGACAAAAAAAGAGAAAAACGAGAACAGAAACTTCTGGAACAAATAGAAAACAAATGGCAAAAAGATAGACTTAAACCTAACAGTATGAACAATCACAAAAAATGTAACCAGTCTAAGCACCTCAAATGAAAGTCAGTAATTGTCATATTGGGTCAAGAACCAAGAGCCAACTATATACTGCCTAAAAGAAACTTACTGTAAACATAATGACATGAGTAGGTTAAAAGAAAAAGAGTGGAAGAAGATGTGCCCTACTAATACGAGTCAAGAGAAAGCTGGAGTGACTATTTTAATATGAGACAAAGTGGATTTCAGATCAAAGAATATTACTAGGGATATAGAAGGTCATTTTCTTTCTTTCTTTTTTTAATGTTTATTTTTGAGAAAGAGAGTGCCCTGCAAGCTCAGTGCTGTCAGCGCAGAGCCCAGTGTGGGGCTTGAATTCACAAACTGAGATCATGACCCGAGTTGAAATCAAGAGTCAGATGCTTGACCAACTGAACCACCCAGGCGCCCAGGAAGGTTATTTTCTCATGATAAAGTGGTCAGTTAATCAAGTAGGCCTAATAGTCCTAAATAAACCACATGAAACAAAATCATGTTGGAAGTACAAGGATGAAAAGATAAATGCAATTTTAGTCAGAGATTTCACTACCCCTCTCCTGATATTTGATAGAACAGGTTGAAAGAAAACGTAAGGACCGAAAGGGCTTAAAAAAATAAATAGAATCTCTTCCTCACATCCCTTCAAGAAGTCATTCCATTTGCTTGACACTGCTTAAAATTCCTTTCATTGAAATCAAAATATCAGGCTTGGATTTCCTCCTTGGGAGAGTTAACAAATCAATGTACGTGCATTTCTAGCAAGTCAATGATGGCATTCAGATTGTTTCCATTTTCATTTGGGGTGTAGGTGGTAAAACAGAAAGCCTTGGTGTTCATGAGGTGGGGCAGGGATGCTCCTAAGAGCGCACAGGACAGTTGACCTTCAACCTAGGCCTCAGAAACCTTTCTCCGTTCCAAGAGTGGCCAGAACCTAACCTCAGAGGCACCCCTTACCTGTGTCAGTGGGAGCCGTGGGGGCTGTTTGTTCTGCCCAGAGTGTAGCGTATTAAGACACAGAAACCAAGCAAGGCAGCATCTTACTGCTAGCTCTTTTCCCTCTAAAGATACCTGACAGTCTCTCCATCAGATGGAGAGAAATATCTGGAGTGTACTTTAGCTTCAGCATCTTGAGCATTTTTCCAGATACACCTTATCATTTTTAGTGAACAGTGAATTTTTTCCTAAATATAGGATTTGAAATGCCAGACTCAAATCTGATAGGTACCTCCCAGCTTCTTGGGTGACTCAGAAGCACACATCCCTCCCAGTCTTTTTGCCAGTGGCCAGCACAGTAGGAAAACTTCATAAATATTTACCAGTTCTGCAATCCTCACAGTAGCTGCTATCAACAGAATTCACTCCAGCTCTGCCAGTAAAGGTCAACATACTGTTCTGTTGAGTGGAAACTGAGAACAATTTGGTTGGCTTTCCTGTGGTGGTAAATAAGCTCTGTAAGTGCTGTGATACACACACACATATATATTGGGTCTCCAAAATAAGTACTAGATATGACTTAGCATAAAACTCTAGGTTGAACGTTAAAATGTTGTCCTTCTACTTTCTGACTCAGTTCCATGTCTTGGAGTCTGTGCTATACCCATGAAATGACTAGATTAGTGACTTTAGAAAAAAGAAGACGAGGTTTTTGGATCTGTATCACTTGTGATGATTGCTAATTGTAATTGATGTTTGAGGACTTTCCTGAGGGAGCTGGATTGTGTCCCTTCGCTGCAGAGGACATCACCAGCAGTCTCTTCCCAAGCAGACTATTTGGGGCAGGTAGCCCATACCTTATCCAGTGACCCAGTGCAACCAGTTGACACAGTGTGTAAAGGCAGCATTATCATCCAGTTCATCTGAAAGCTTGACCAGGAGGTAAAATGACCATTTCCTGCCACCAGGCTAGTGGTTGGATAAGAAGAGCTCTGTGGGCCTCTTCAAACTCTATGATTTTAAGATTCACCTGAGATAATGATAAATACCTAATATCAGTTTGAAATGGCATAGTGTTTTTAAAACATATCAACCAGAAATATTCTTTAAAAATATTGGTTATATGCAGTTCCATTTTCCTACTTTTAGAGAATCTGTTGGGAAGTCCTAGCCACAGCAATCAGACAAGAAAAAGAAATAAGAGGCATCCATATTGGTAAGGAAGAAGTTAAACAGTCACTGTTTGCAGATGACATCATTCTGTACATAAAAAAAACCCTAAAGACTGCAGTGAAAAAAATTTAGAAGTAATAAATGAATTCAGGAAAGTTGTAGGATACAAAATTAATACCCAGAAATTGGTAGCATTTTTATACACTAATAATGAAGTAAGAATAAAGAAAAGAGAAATTAAGAAAATAATTCCATTTTCAGTTGTGCCAAAATAATAAAATACCTCGGAATAAACTTGAAAGGAGGTAAAAGACCTGCATTCTGAAAACTATAAAACATTGATTAAAAATATTGATGATAACACAAACAAACGGAAAGGTATTTCATGCTCATGGACTGGAGGAATTAATATTGTTAAAATGCTCATACCACCCAAACCAATCTACAGATTCAGTGCAATCCCTACCAAATTACCAACAGAATTTTTCACAGAACTAGAACAAATAATACTAAAATGTGTATGGAACCACAAAAGACGCTGAATAGCCAAAGCAATTCTGAGAAAGCAGAACAAAGCTGGAAGTAACCTAATTCCAGATTTCAAGACAGACTATAAAACTGTAGTAATCAAAACAGTATGGTACTGGCACAAAAACAGACACACAGATCAATGGAACAGAATAGAGAGCCTAGAAATAAACCCATGCTTACATGGATAATTAATCTATGAAAAAGTAGGTAACAATATACCACAAGGAAGAGACTGTCTCTTCAATAAATGGTGCTAGGAAAACTGGACAGCTATATGCAAAAGAATGAAACTGGACCGCTTTTTAACACCATACACAAAAATAGGATTAAAGACCTAAATGTGAAAACTGAAACCATAAAAATTCTAGAAGTGCACAAAGACGGTGTTTTCTCTGAAACTGGCCATAACAGCATTTTTCTAAATATGTCTGCTAAGGTAAGGGAAACAGAAACAAAAATAAGCTACTAGGAATACATCAAAACAAAAAGCTTTTGCACAGCAAAGGAAACCGTCAACAAAACAAAAAGGTAATCTACTGAATGGGAGAAGGCATTTGCAGATGGTGTATCTAATAGTAGGTTAATATCCAAAATACATGAAGAACTTCTAGGACTCTGCACAAAAAAAAAATTTTTTTTTGATTAAAAAATGGGGAGAAGACCTGAATAGGAATTTTTCCAAAAAAGACAACACACACATGAAAAGATGTTCAATTTCACTCATCATCAGGGAACTACCAATCAACACCACGATGACATCTTACCTCCCACCTGTCAGAAAGGCTAAAATCAAGAAGACAAGAAATAACAAGTATTGATGAGAATATTGAGAAAAAAGACCCCTTGTGTATTGTTGGCGGGAATGTAAGTTGGTCCAGCCACTGTGGAAAACAGTATGGAGGTTCCTCAAAAACTTAAAAATAGAACTACTAAATGATCCAGTAACTCCACTGCTGAGTTTTTACCCAAAGAAAATGAAAACACTAATTTAAAAAGATATATGCACCCCTGTGTTTATTGCAGCATTATTTACAATAGCGAAAATATGGGAGCAATCTAAAAGTCCCATCAGTAAGTGAATGGAAGAAGATGTGTGTACACACACACACACACACACACACACACACACACACACAAGAATATTATTCAGCCGTTAAAAAGGATGAGATGTCACCATTTATGACAACATGGATGGGCCTAGAGGGTATTATGCTAAGTGAAATAAGTCAAACTAAGAAAGACAAATGTTATATGATTTCAGGCATGTGTGAGATGTCGGAAACAAAAAACAGAATCAGACCTATAAATACAGAGAACAAACTGATGGTTGCCAGAGGGAAGGGGGCGGGAGGATGAATGAGCGAGATGGGTGACAAGGAGTGGGAAGTGCAGGTTTCCGGTTATGGAATGAATAAGTGAGGGGAATAAAAAGCACAGCCTAGGGAATACAGACCATGATATTGCAGTAGCATTGTGGCGTGACAGATGGTACCTACAGTTGTGAGCATTGCACCACGTGTAGAGAGGTTGAATGTTGTCCACAGGCAACTAATGTAGCATCGTGTCAATTGTGCCCAAATAATAAAGCAAGTAAAATAAAAATAGAGCATCCCTTGGGCCAACAAGTAATTGTCCTCTTATTTAGATCAAAGTTACAATTTATTCTTCTCTAGAATTTTATTGAGCAACCTGCGACTTCCTTTAGGCCATGCCTGCATGATCTGGTGAAATAATTGGGTAACACTGACCTCGTTGGATTTGACCTCATTAGCGTACTTCTTAGACGTCCGTTTATCATTCCTTTGCATTATAAACACACGGATGTATCTTCTAGTGGGTACTTTTATTTTCACTTTGACTGGATTCCCTGCAGTCTCTAGGAGGTTTTCTGTAGTCAGCTTGTCCTTGGGATGAAGCCGTCTTTAGGAACAGTAGTGTGACACCTCTGAAAACATGGCATGCAGAGCTCATTGGCTGTGATCATTCCACCATCAGGGGCATGCCTGTGGGCCTGCACGTTTTCAAATGGAGCAGACAACCTCTCATTTTACAGAGAAGTAAATTTCAGTGTACGTTGTGCGGTGAAGCTATTTCCAGCTTTCTTTTTGTCAGTGTGAATTGAAGGGTAAAATTTTCAACTCATAACTTATTTTGTAATTATGGTTTAGCACATAATTAAAGATAGACTTGAGGCAAAAAAACAGGAAACTCACATTTCATGTAAATGAGACCTCAAAGCTGTTTGGAATGTGGAGACCAAGATAATTACAAAATCCATCATGCAGAAACACTGCAAATACAGAAAATTCAATGTTTAACCCAGTGATCAGTTTCTCTTAATTTATCACTGAAACATAAATTGAGTATTGAAGAACTGAACTCCTTTTTGTGTAGCAGTTATTGTTTAATAATTAGTTGAAAACACTTTGAGCATTAATACTGAGCAAATACAAAATACCGACACACACAATAATTGTAAAGTAAGGTATTTCCATGCCAGGGCCTCACATACATGATACCACAAAGCACAAACAAAAAAGGAAAAAGTAGGCAGTCATCCTGACGTATGGGCAGAATAGCTCCCTTCTGAGTTTCTAGTGAATGTGCATGACTTCGAGTGAAACATTTTTCTGGGTGTGTCTGTGAGGGTGTTTCTGGAAGCGAGTGGCATTTCAAATGGTAGGCTCAGTGAGGCCGATTGTCCTCGCCAGCGTGACTGGGCCTCATCCAGTCCCTTGAGGGTCTAAATAGGACAGAGAAGGAAAAGAAGGGTGAGTTTGCTCTGTGCTTGAGCTGGAACCTTTAAATTCTCCTGCCCCCATACGTTGGAGCTCCTGGTTCTGGGCTCTTCAGACTCAGAGAAGGTTTTACCCCATTGCCCCCCCACCCCACCCCGCCCCTGCCCTGGCAACCCCGGATTTCTGGCCTTTGGGTTTAGATGGGAACTAGACCATCAGCTTCCCTCAGCCTGTGGGTGTGGCAGGCTGTAGAACTTGTCAGCCTCCATAATCATGTGAGCCAGTCCTTCATAATAAACCTGTCTTCTGCATACGTGTATATCTCCTGCTGGCTCTGTGTTCTGGAGAATCCTGTCTAATATGCTAAGTGGAAGGGTTATAAATTTTTAATTTTGATATTTATTGCCGAATTGTCCTCCTCAAAAGGTAGAATTCCAATTTTCATTCTCACTGAAAGAGAAACTGCCTGTTCCCCCACAGCCTTGCTGATACTGAGGGGGGTTTTTTTGGCTAACATTTTGCCTTTCTGACACGTGAAACATTGTAGGTTTTTGATGTCTTGTATTCACTTCATTGTGAATGAAGTTTATCCTCTTTTATGGGTTAGTTAACCATTTGTGTGTTTTTTTTTTTCTATAAGTTGGTTTAGTGTAATCTTTGTCCATTTATTTCTACTTAGCTTACCTTTTTCTATTGTTTTTTTAAAGCTTTTTGTATATTAAGCTTATTTTGTTACAACACATAGTAGCTTTCATTTTATCTTTGTATTTCTAATTTTTACTGTTATTTTAGCCATAAAAGTAGTTTCCATTTAGTAGTGAAATTTCTTTAGTATTTTCCTTCTTGACTTTTGAGGTGTTTTTTTTTTTATTTAAAAAAATTTTTTTTAATGTTTATTTATTTTTGAGACAGAGAGAGACAGAACATGAATGGGGGAGGGACAGAGAGAGAGGGAGACACAGAATCGGAAGCAGGCTCCAGGCTCCGAGCCATCAGCCCAGAGCCTGACGCGGGGCTCGAACTCACGGACCGCGAGATCGTGACTTGAGCTGAAGTCGGACGCTTAACCGACTGAGCCACCCGGGCGCCCCTTGTTTTGTTTTGTTTTGTTTTTTAATTTAATGTTTGTTTATTTTTGAGAGAGAGAGCGACAGAGCATGAACGGGGGAGGGGCAGAGAGAGACACAGAATCCGAAGCAGGCTCCAGGCTCTGAGCTGTCAGCCCAGAGCCCGACACGGGGCTTGAACCCACGAACCGCAAGATCATGACCTGAGCAAAAGGTCACACTTAACCCACTGAGGCACCCAGGCACCCCTGACTTGTGAGTTTTATGTCGTGTTTTAAAGGTCTTTGTATTTCAAGGTTATAACTATATTCACCCATATTTTCTTCTAGTGCTTTCATGTTTTGTTTGTTTTACATTTAGATATTTGATTTATTCGGGATGATTGTGTTATAAGGAGTAAGGTGGATGTCCATGTGGTGACATATTTGTAAAAGATTACAGACATCGTGTACTATTAAGATTTTACTTAATCGGTTCTATTTATCTTTTACAGTAGAATGAGTAGATAAGTGGGAGTAGCACTTGGATTTCCTATGAAAATACCATTTCTTTGAATACAATTGCTTATGTTTATTCTTTGCACCACAAAATTCAATATTTGGGACTAGTAGTAGGAGCTTTGCTAGGAGACAGTAGCGAAGCGTATCCGATGATAACCTCATCTCTTTAACCTAATTTGATGTCTTCCTAATAACAGTAAACAAAAGGGGATAAAACCATAGATATTCTTTTACACCACAGAAATGGAGATGAGAAGTGGCCTCCAGTCTTCTGGCGTATTCCCCAAGTGTTACACGGCAGAGCCTCCCTTTTACGTTATGTGATCCTCCAGAGAAAGTAGCATTTTCAGAACTGGTTTCCCCCGTGGAAAGACATCTTTTCTTCATTGGTTCATCAGAGAGAAATAGTCAGACTCAAGACACGTTACGCTGTTTCTTTTGGGGTGATGCAGAAAACTCCATTTAAAACTCCAACGATGGATAACGGGTAATTTGCCATGCATTTTATGTGTCTACAGATATCTCTATAGCATGTGTCCTTGTATCTATCTATATGAAACTTGACCTACTTCAAGGTCATCCTGATTGCATTTTACTTTGTCAGTCTGGTCTTTAACATCTCGGCCCCCTAAAACGTGTGCTAGATTTTTAAACCGTGGAAACTGCTTTTGCTTTGTTGCCAGTAGGGTTAATAGGCTGATAGCATGCATGGAGCCGTCCGTGTCCAGGCAATAGTAACAACAAGAGAAATGATCGCATCGTTATAAAGGGAATACAAAACAATGTCATCCAATCCATTTGACATTGCACGGGAGGCCCTTTGGCAAGACACAGTGGCATTTCCATGATTCAGTTGGGTCATCTCTGAACACCCACTCATTTACCTGTGGTTAAGTTCGGTTTGTGGGTCACCAGCTGAATGACCATGGGGGAGTTAGTAAGTCTCCATTCCTGCATCAAATAAAAGGAGGACATAGTAATAACATCGCACGGGGTTGTTGGGAGGACAAAGAAGCAATGGGTGAAGAGCTGCTAGCATAGTACTTATTGGCACATAGTAAATACCCCCCTGTTTTTATCTTTGTTGTATCGTTGTGGATGGTGGTATGATCTTTATTACTCAGTAGTACAATAACATGCAGTGGAAAACACATTATGGCTACAGCCTTGAAATACAATTCCTGGGTGTCTTTAGAAGTGGGCCGTATTTAAAATGAGCAGTAAACACTCTTGAGTTGGCTTCGTTTCATTTTTGCTACCCCCAAAAACGTCTTTGATTTTTTGTAAACTCAGAAAGCGTGCCTATGCATCATTCTTCTTGAAGCAAGAAAATAATGTGGATACTTAATAGTGTGGATATTTACCCGTAACCGTGATACAGCGAAGTTAGCAGTTTTGATAATGATGTTTGGCTTTTTTGTTTTGTTTAATGCCTGCAAAATTATCCTGCCTACGGCTCCCAGAGGCCCTTCCCATACAGCATGTTCTGTAATCATATTACTGATCTAATAAACATCTATCTCATTGTAATAAACTCTTTTTGTGAACAACCTCATTAATGTGCTGAAATAATGGACCCGGGGGTATTTCCAGCAATTTCATTGTAGCTCTAAAATTAGCTGCCCTAACAGCTCTATTGGTGGGGAAACTGCTGCTTCAGCCCCGCTGGTCGAGTCTTCTGCAGTGCCTTGCTGATCACGAAGGGTGCGTGGGGCAGAGCTCCCAGTAAAGGTGCTTTGGGGGCAACAAAGTCCTACAGCATAAAACTTTAGACAAACACTCTCATGTTAGTTTTAATTCTGGATCAGTCTCTTTGAATAAATGAACCATTAGTTTATAAAACCGAGACTTTACCTTATGGAATTCGTGCTAAACGTCTATATAATAAAGCCATAACTATGTTTAACTGATTTCCTGTGGAGAATTTTCTTCTTCCAGTTGTAAAAATTGCCTGGTTTTATAAGTTTTTACTATTAGGAAGTGGTTTTTTAAATTTTATTAGCCTTGCACTTTTATTCTAAAATAGCCATTCTTGAATGGGAATAAAAACCTTTTTTAGGGATAAATGTTTTCTCTTTTATTCTTTTTCCTTTGGGGTACATTCTCTACCTCAAGCCTGTATTATTTAGAGGTGAGCTCTTCAGAAAGGAATTCTTTTAGTGTGAAGAGGACTTCAGGTATTTGTCAGTGAACTGTAATTTTAACAGGCTTCTAAATTATATAATTCTGTAATACATTTTTGAATCTTATAACCAAAAAGTAACATTTCCAAGTTTCTGTGTCATGAATTGACAGTCATGAGAACTGCTAGTCTGTTATTGGAGCTAGTTTCTTCCTTTCTTTCTTTCCTTCCTTCCTTCCTTCCTTCCTTCCTTCCTTCCTTCCTTTCACGTTTATTTATTTTTGAGAGACACAGAGAGACAGAGTGCCAGCAGGGTAAGAACAGAGAGAGAGGGTAGACACAGGACAGCAGGTTCCCGCCACAGGGCTTGAACTCATGGACCACGAGATCATGACCTGAGCTGAAGTCGGACGCTTAACCAACTGAGCCACCCAGACACCCCTGCCCTTCACATTTTCTCCAGCCATTATATTTGGTTATAGCAAGTCTTGTATTTGCCTTATGTCAGTACCTGAGGGTCATTACAGAGGGTGCCCAGGAGATTTACCCTCTCTTAGATCTTAGGGGAAGGGAAGGCAGATTTATTCCAGATACTTATATTTATGTATCTGTGGATGTGTGTAGTTGACACTGTTTCAGATATTTGAGTTACAAAAGGTGCCATAAGCACATTATAACACCTGCAACAATATAGAAATGGTTAAAGTACGAAGAACTAAAGTCTCCACCTACAGGAAAACTAAACTACCCCCACCCCGGCCCCGTGTAGCCACTGTTGACGTTTGATACGTATTCTTGCATTCTTTTCCAATCTTTTCCAATCACATGCGCTTGTATCATTGATTTTGTTTCTTGTTTTGTTGTAGCTCTCATTCCTAAAAATAGGTTCATAGCATATGTAGATGTTTTGTAACTTTTTACTTATCTCAGTATTATGGGCATCTTTCCAAGTCAGTACTTTACTTATCAATCTCATTCTTTTTAACAATTGTACGGTATTTCATAGTATGAATGTATTACTCTCTCTCCACCTCAGTCGTCTCCCAATGGATGGCCATCCACATTGTTGTCACTTATTTGCTATTATAATCATCACACAGTACACACCTTTGTAAAATTTGAGGTGCTTCTGCATTTCCTTTAATTGGAAGCACCCAGAAATGAGATGGGTAGGTGGAAAAGTGCTTTTAAATTTCAATAAGTATTAATTACCATGTAACTTCCCAAATTTTTTAGCAGTTTATATTCAATTAAAAGTGTGGAAATGTACTAATTTTGCTACATCATCACCAGCATCACCTCGTCTGAGTGGCTTACTTTTAGCAGATACACTGTGTAGAAATTCAAAGATGTCAGTTTAAGTATTATCACCAGAACAAATACTGTTGGGTAGGATGACCAATCAGAGTTATTTATGTTTTATTTTATTTATTTATTTATTTTATTTATTTTTGAGACAGAGACAGAGCATGAACAGGGGAGGGGCAGAGAGAGAGGGAGACACAGAATCTGAAACGGGCTTCAGGCTCTGAGAGGTCAGCACAGAGCCCGACGTGGGGCTCGAACTCACGGACCATGAGATCATGACCTGAGCCGAAGTCGGACGCTTAACTGACCAAGCCAGCCAGGCGCCCCTGAGTTATTTATGTTTTAAAAGTTAAACATTGATCACAGGATACAATCACCCTTTTTTGTCTTCTAGATGTCTTACGAGACTTGTTTATTAGAAATGATATTTTCAAGGGCTCCTTTATGATACAGAATATAACCTGCTCTTCGGCTAAAAGGAAAGAGGGAACATTTTTCTCTTTATATCCTGCTTAGATTTCTTTCACAAGCAGTTAGAAGGGTAAATACTAGAATTCCATTAACTACTTACCAAAAGAAAAACTTACAAGATTAAAAAAAGAGAGAGAGAGAGAGAGAAAACAGACAACTGGATTGTGGTAATGCAATATTATGCATCTACAAGGTTATCATTAAAATATTGCAAGTCTAGGTGGCTTTACATGTGAGTTCTAAATTTTCAAGGAATAGACAAGTTCTGTGCTGTTTAATTTAGAGTACAGGAAAATATGGAAAGCTTTCTGATTCATTTTCAAAAAACGAGAATAAGCTTAATGCCATAACCTACCTTAAAATAATACAGAACAGCTGTAAATCACTTTTATTTATGAATATAGCTAAGAAAATTAAAAAAGTAAATCAGATCTAGCAATATGTTAAAGGACCAATATAATTAAATAGGGTTTGATCCAGAAACTCCAGAAAGAAGCACTAGAAAGACATAATTTAATGTTTTCAGAAATTGAAGGAGATTAAAAACATGGTCATAATACTAGAAAGAGTAACTAGCCATTTTTCATTTTTTAAAACTCCATTTAAGATAGAGTGAAGCTTCTAAACATATTGAAAGTTATTTCCTAGAAATTAATAGTAAACATTAAAAAAACCAAACACTGAAGGTATTTTCATTAAAATTGGAAAAAGAGGAATGCCTTCTACTACCAGTAATGGTCAGCAATGATGGATGAGAGGTGGGATATTGTAGATAATGCTGTGAGATAAAATAAATAAATATTGAGTCGAAAAAAGGATTATTACTTAAGTTGGTAAAATTTTTATACCTAGGAAAATACTGAAATAAAAAACCTGTTGGAACTAAAAAATGAAGTTCAGTAAGCTGGCGTATCATAACGTAATGCACAAAAACCAGCAGCTTTTCTTTCTGCTGACGTTAATCTGACAGAAATAGAAATGGGGGTGCGGGGAATCCCTTTTACAGCAGTGACTAAAACCACCCAGTAATAAAAGCCAACAAGAAAATGCAAGTCATGTGATAACTGTAGAACATTTTAAAAGACATAATATGTGACTTAAATTCATGGAGAGGCATGCTGGGTACCTGGTTGTAAGACTTAAAAATAGAGACTCTCCCAAAATCTTACACAAATTTAGTTTTTATCGGAATTCCATCCACACTTTTTTAGTTCATGGAAACGATCCTATGAAATAAATGTGAGATTTGCCATGAAAATCTTCACCAGGATGGCCTCTTTCCAACGTTTTTTTTTTTTCCTCCATACACTCACCTCCTGTCTCTCACAAGATGCCTTTGAAGGAAAAGTGCAGGGACTCAAAAAAGAGTCACTTCTAACAATGAAGAGAAGGGGGGGACATGGGAGTCAGTAGCAGGTAAGGATTTCAGTATATTTCCGGAGGACAGAAGGAAACCCGTAGAAGAATTAAACTGGGGCAGGAAAAACCTGGCTCCAAAACGCGCCAGCCTGGTGGGGGGGCGTTGGTCTTCCCACCCAAACCCCACAGCACGTCTGGTTTTAGGGGAGGGGATGAAAATAGGGGAGTATGACCAACAGCTCCGATTTGATCCTTCGTATGCCCTTCTCCAGCTTTCACATGCTGGAGACTAAGTAGGCTAGTATTTGCCCTCCAAAACAGTGCCAGGACTTTTCCCTAAAGAAGTGGAAGCTGAGAAGAAATTAACCAGGACCACCGAGAACAGCCTTCCTTAATTTTCTGACGGGGAGTGGCAGTGGAAGTGATGCTCTGCTCCCCGAAAGCAGAGTTTCCCTGCTCTGGTGGAGGGACGGTCTGCCACCCGAATCCGTACCTTTAGCCGTGACCTGCCCCCTGAGCCCCACACTTGAATACCCTGGGCTGCGACCGCCTGCAACAGCTCCATAAGAACGTCCCCGCCAGCAGTGGTTCCGGCCGCGAACGAGGACCCAACTGACGTTTTGTGGGCTCTGTGTCCTCTTGCTGTCCCCTGTGACTGCGTTGGCCTGGCTTCTTGCACTTGACTCCAGTCACGCCGTCTCGTTGCTCAGGGCCTTGTGGATCAGCGCGAGGCATTTGGACTGTATTCTGAATGCAGGGAGATGTCATCGGAGGCCCCGAGCAGAAGAGTGATGTGATCCGACTAAAGTTTAAACAACCGCTGTGGCTTCCGTGTGGGAAACCGACTGCCAGAAGCACAGAGGGCAGCGTGAGGGAACGTTTGCCTACTTCTTGAGCGGCTATCTCGCACGTGTTTCTCTCATCCAATGGCGATGAAATCTACCTGAATCCCTCTATGGTCTCTGCCAGTTTGCTGCTTCAGTGGAATCATTTAAATCTCCTACGTTGACTGGTTATGGTTGCTTAAAAATTTTTTTTAATGTGTATTTATTTTGAGGGAGGGAGAGAGAGAGAGAGAGCGAGAGGGAGACACAGAATCCGAAGCAGGCTCCGGGCTCAGAGCTGTCAGCACAGAGCCTGACGTGGGGCGCGAACCCACGAACTGCGAGATCATGACCTGAGCCAAAGTCAGTTGTTTAATCCACTGAGCCACCCAGGCACCCCCAAGTTATGGCTATTTACACAAGCGATGTTTCCCTACTCTGTAGTTATTGACAAAGGAAAATGTGAAGTTTTGTTACAAAAGTCAGGATGGCCCAGGAGCCCCAGAAGACAAGACCCACTTGACCTCCCAATGACTTTAAACTTGTTTTTGGATCTTTTCTTTCTTTTTTTTTTTTTTTTAACCCTGGCACTCTGGTCTGTGATATATAAACTTACAACTAAATCAATAATGGTAGTGACAGGTTTTCTTCCCTTTAAATTTTCACGTTAAAAGTCTAATTTGCCAGGGGTCAATGAGACTAAAGAGTATCCTTACTTCTCAAGGGTAAGGGGGCAATGGCAGGACTGTGTGGGCCATAGTGTTTCCTTGGGCGATGTCATCTGGAATTAACACCATTTATCAGCTTCATGATATTTCCTGCTACCTCTTTAGCTGAATTTGGGCAGGAGTAATACATTAAAATGAAGAAGAACAGGGACTGATGGCCTAGTGTGAAACCTTGTTAAAGACGTCCTAACAATACAGAGGGAGTCTTTTCTCCAGGTGCTTTTAGACAGCACAAAAATAGAAAACATTGCATTATAAGTGGTTTTTGTTTTTTTTAGTTAATTTGTTCTGTGAAAATAAATATTCCCACATATGTTTGACAAAATAGTATGCCAGGCAGTAGTTTTAAAATACAATATAAAGTGAGAACAATTTTCGCAGTATTTTTAAAATACAATATAAAGTGAGAACAATTTTCAAAGGCATTATATTGTGTAGATTGAATAAAGGGAAGCACAACTGTAATTTTTAATTGTTTTAAAACAGTATTAGGCAGTCAAGTGTAAGTTTACTTTATTTCTGAATTATGCGTGTGTATATATGTATTTGTTACCTCTCCCATAAAGCATCTGAGTTGGCCAAGAAGAATGTTTGCAATAAATTCAGTGTTGACAGGTAAAATACAAGATGCCAGATGGACATACACCAAAAAAGATTCATTTTTGGGGTGCCTGGTGGCTCAGTCGGTTAAATGTCTGACTCTTGATTTCAGCTAAGGTCATGATCTCACAGTTTGTGGGATCTAGCCAACGGCACGGAGCCTACTTGGGGTTCTCTCTCGCCCTCCCCCTCTACCCCTCCCCTGCTCACACACACACTCTCTCCCTCTGTCAAATAAATAAATAAACATTTTAAAAAATTCATTGTTCATCTGAAATTCAAACTTAATTGGGTGTGCTCTTTTTTGTTTGTTTTTAAGGCTGGCAATTCTAAATAAAGTGGAAAACATAAATAACAAAGATGAGATAGAGGGAAGTTTCTATACAAGTATGAGGTCTAACATAATTCCTAAAGTTGGCCCATGGTTTTGGCCTCGAGGATCCTGGTTGCCACACAGAAATGGAAATATAACTATTTATGAGATGTACGTTACTCAGAAAGTGGGACAGGTTGCAGGGGGTGGGTGGCGGGGACAGTTCTTTGAGGGGAGGAAACATTTTCTGTTCTTTGGGTCTGAAGAAACCCTTCTAAATGAGTCTCCTTTAAGGGGAGGGACACTTTCTGATGGGGGTAGGAGTGGGGATACTACCTTTTATTAAACATTTTATGAGCTAGACAGTGTCTTTCAAAGAGAATTTTTTTATTTAGATGAGGTCCATTGTACCTTTCTTTTTTCCTTTTGTAAACTGTGCCTTTGCAGTCATACCCAAGGTCGAGAAGGCTTCTCCCAGCTTTGTCTTCGAAGTTTTATAGTTTTAAGTCTTGTATTTAGGTCTATGAACCACTTTTTTTTTTTTTTTAAGAATGAAATGAGTTTCAGAGATTGCTGAGGACCTAGTTTTCTTTCATTGAGTGTGGATGCTCCCCAGTGATCCTGGGCCACCTTAGCACTAGAATTGACCTATGTTGTCAACCATTTTGAGTTAATTTTGGTACAAGGTGAAAGCTATGGATTGAAGTTTATGTTTGGCATATTGTTTGACCATATTGCCGTTGCACTTTTCTGAAAAATCAGTTGACTGTATTTGTGCAGGTCTATTTCTGGGTCTCTGACTTTATGCCAATAGCACTGTTCTATTTAGCTTTATAATAAGTCTTGCAAGCTGGTGATGTTAGTCTTTGAGCTTTTGTTCTCTTTCAAATTTGTTTTGGCCATCCTGTGTCCTTTGCATTTCCATATGAAAGTGAGAATCAGCTTGTGAGTGTCTCCCCCCCCCAAAAAAAACCCACAAAAATATCCCCAAACCCCAAAACTATTGAAATTTTGAACGGGATTGTATTGACTGTAGACGAATTTGGAGAGAATGTCCATTTTAACAACGGCGAGTCTTCTGACTCATGAGCAAGGCATATCCTTCCCTTTGTTTTGGTCCTTTTTAATTTCTCTCAGCAGTATTTTGTATTTTCCCATATACGAGTCTTTCATCCTTTATCACATTTATCCTTAGGTATTTCAATTTTTTAGGTGTTATTGTAGGTGGCGTCGTTTCATTCTAATTTTTGACTGTTGCTAACATAGAAAAATTTCGTTGATTTGTATGTTGCACTTGAACCCCGTAACTGTGGTAAACTCATTAATGGGCTCAGGTAGTTTTCTACAGAGAGGATTATGCCTTCTGCCAATCAGGAGTTGTGGTCACTTCACAATCTGGATGCCCCGTTTCTGGGCCTGACTGCTCTGGCCAGCACCTCCCATTCAGTGGTGAATGGAAGTGGTGAGAGCAGACATCCTGTCGTCGTCCGATCTCAGGGTGAAGCATGCCTTTTATCAGGTTGAGGAAGTTTCCTTCCATCTTAGTTGGCTGAAGTTTTGTTAGAAATAGATGTTGAATGTTGATAAATATTCTTCCCATTGGGATGATCGTATGGCTTTTCTTTTTTACTAATTAATACGATGTCGTGGGTTGACTGTATCCCTCAAAAAAGATAAGATCAAGTTCTAACTCCCAGTACCTCCAAGCGTGACCTTCTATGGAAATAAGACCATTGCGGTTGTAATTTTTAAAGATGAGGTCATACTGGAGTAGTTTGGGCTCCCTCATCAAATATGACTGCAGTCTTCATAGTACGATGGCCACACGGAGCCGGGGGCACGTGGGAGAACACAGTGTGACGTGAGAGGCAGCAAGTGGGCATCTGCCACAAGCCAAGGAACATGTGGGGCCACCAGAAGCTGGTGGAGGCAAGAGAGGGTTCATCCCGGAGGCTTCTGGGGAACATGGCCCTGCCAACACATTGATTTTAGACTTCTAGCCTCTGGAACTGTGAGAGAATAAATCTCTGTTGTTTTAATCACCCACTTGGTAGTCCTTTATGATGACAGCCCTAGGAAATTAATACCGATGATATATTACTTGATCGATTGTTTGGAACATTAAACTGACCCTGCATTCCTAGGATACACCCTATTTAGTCAGGGTGCATTATCCTTATTGTTATTCCCTTAATATTTTGTGCAGTTTGACTTGCTATGGTTTGGTTCAGAATTTGTGCATCTGTGTTCATGAGGAAATTGTTTTGTATTTTACTTTTTTATACTTTTTTTCTTTATTTTTGATTATAGTTGACATACAATATAAGTTTCAGGTGTACGACATTGTGATTCAACAACTAGAAACATGAAATAGGACAGTAACAGTGGTTAACATCTGTCACCCTACAAAGTACAGTGTTACAACTGTATTCTGTATGCTGTGTTTTTCAGCCCTGTGACGTAGTTATTTTACAACTGGAAGTTTGTACCTCTTAATCCCCTCAACCCATTCACCCATCCCCTTACCATCTCTCCCCTCTGGCAACTACCAGTTCTCCGTTTTTAGGAGTCTGTTTCTTTTTTGTTGTTTTGTTGTTGTTTGTTCATTTTGTTTTTGAAATCATGATATTTGTCTTTCTCAGTATGACTCATTTCACGTAGCATAATACCCTCTAGATCCATCCATGTTTTCTTCAATGGCAAGATTTTAATCCACTTTTATGACTGAGTAATGTGCCATCGTGTATATGTCCCGCATCTTCTTTCTCCATTTATCCATTGATGGACACCCAGGTTGCTAAACTATCTTGGCTATCGTAAATAATACTGCAATAAATATAGGGGCGCACATATCTTTTAAAATTAGTGTTTTTATTTTTGGTAAATACCAAAACAGTGATATTACTGGATTGTATGGTATTTTTATTTTTAATTTTTTGAGGAATCTCAATAATGTTTTCATAGTGGCTGTGCTGATTTATATTCCCACCAACAGTGCACAAGGGTTCCCTTTTCTCCACATTCTCACCAAAACTTATTTCTTATCTTTGTATTACTGGCCATTCTGACTGGTGTGAGGTGGTATCTCATTGTGGTATTGATTTGTATTTCCCTGATGATTAGTGATGCTGAGTTTCTTTTCATGTGTCTGTTGGCCATCTACGGATTTTCTTTGGAAAAAAAATCTGTTCAGGTCCTCTGCCCATGTTTTAATTGAATTGTTTGTGTTTTTACTGTTGAGTTTTAGAAGTTCTTCATATGGGGCACCTGGGTGGCTCAGTCGGTTGGGCGTCCGACTTCAGCTCAGGTCATGATCTTACAGTCCGTGAGTTTGAGCCCCACATTGGGCTCTGTGCTGACCACTCAGAGCCTGGAGCCTGTTTCAGATTCTGTGTCTCCCTCTCCCTCTGACCCTCCCCTGTTCATGCTCTGTCTCTCTCTGTCTCAAAAATAAATGTTAAAAAAAATTTACAAGTTCTTCATATATTTTAGTTATTAATCCTTTGTCAAATATATCAATTGCACATAGCTTCCCCCGTTCAGTAACTTGCCTTTTTGTTGATGGTTTCTGTTACTGTGCAGAAGTTTTTAGTTTAATGTAGTCCTAATACTTTGTTGTTGTTTCCCTTGCCTGGAAGAGACACATTCAGAAAATACTGCTAAAGCCAATGTCTCTAAGAGTTTTCTTTTAGTTAAGAGTTTTAGGCTTTCAGGTCTCACATTTAGGTCTTCCATCCATTTTTAAAAATTTTTATTTATCTTTGAGAAAGGGACAGAGCATGCGCGGGCGAGGGGGAGAGAGAGAGGGAGACACAGAATCCAGGAGTCGGCTCCAGGCTCTGAGCCGTCAGCACACAGCCTGATGCGGGGCTCGAACCCACAAACCATGAGATCATGACCTGAGCCAAAGTTGAACGCTTAACTGACTGAACCATTTTAAGTTCATTTTTGTGCATGGTATAAAAGAATAGTCCATGTTCATTTTTTTGTACGTAGCTGTCCAGTTTCCCCACACCATTTATTAGACTCTTTTTCCCCATTGTATACTTCTGCCCCCTCTGTTTTGGATTAATTGACCGTATGAGCATGGGTTTATTTCTGGGCCCTCTGTCCTGTTCCTTTCATCTATGTGTCTGTTTTCGTACTGGTACCACACTGTTTTGATTACTATCGTTACGACATCAGGGAGCAGGATGCCCCTGGCTTCGCTCTTCTTTCTCAATATTCCTTTGGCTCTTCGGGGTCTTTATAATTCCACACAAATTTTAGGGTCAGTCCAGTTCTGTGGAAAATACTGTCGGTGTTTTGGTAGGGACTGCATTGAATGTGTAGATTGTTTTGTGTAGTGTGGAGCTTTCAACAATAATTCTTGTACCATTTTCTTTCCCCACCAGCAATGTGTGAGAGTTCCTGTTTCCCCACGTCCACACCAACACTTGTTATTATCTGTGTTTTTAATTATAGCCGTCCTAGTGTGTGTGAAGTGGTATCTCATGGTGGTTTTGATGTGTATTTCCCTGAGGACTAGTGGTGTTGAGCATCCTTTCCCGTGCTTATTGATGATCTCTATACCTTTATGAAGGAATGTCTATTTTCTTTACCCCTTTTAAAAAGAAGATTTTCGTCTTTCTCTGATTGAACTGTCAGAGTCTTTGTATATTTTGTATATACAAGTCCCTTGTCAGATCGTTAGATTTGGGGGGGCACTTTTCACTTTCTTGATGGTATTATTTGCAGCACAGCATTTTTTAATTTTGGTGAAATCCAATTTATGTCTTGCTTTTGTTGCCTGTGCCTTTGGTGTCAGACCTAGGAAACATTGCCTACCCCAGGGTCACAGAGATTTACTCTTATATTTTCTCCTAAAAGTTGTATATGTTTAGATATTTGATCCACTCTGAGATCGTTTTCATATACGGTGTGAGGTAGGGGTCCAACTTCATTCCTTTGCATGTGGATATTTAGTTTTCTTAGCATCTATTGATAAGACTTTTTTCTCCATTGAATTA
This sequence comes from Panthera uncia, assembly GCF_023721935.1. Lineage (NCBI taxonomy): Eukaryota > Metazoa > Chordata > Mammalia > Carnivora > Felidae > Panthera > Panthera uncia. Next base: position 146,749,618 of record NC_064810.1, read on the forward strand.
TCTCAGCTCTCTGGCAGAAAACCAATTTACCATAAACATAAGGGTTTACTTCTGGGCTGTCAAATCTTTTCCATTAATCTCTATGTATATTCTTATGCCACTTCCACATTAGACGAATTATTACAGCTTTTTAGCAAAATTTGAAACTGAGTAATGTGAACCCTCAGAATTTGTTCTTTTTAAAGATTTTTTTGGCCATTCATGGTCCCTTGCATTTCTGTATGAATTGTAGGATTGGTTTATCAATTTCTGGCAAAAGAAAAAAAAAAGCCAGCTGCAGCTTTGCTTTCAATCTGTAGATCAATTAGGGACATATTACTTCTGAGCAATATTGACTCCTCTGACCCTACAACATGGAATGTCTTTCTATTTATGCAGACTTTCCTTAACTTTTTTCAACAATGTTTCATAGTTTTTGGTGTACAAATCATGTACTTCTTCTAACTTTAGTTCCAAAAAATTCTGTTCTTTTTGATGCTCTCATAAATGGAATTGTTTTCTTAATATCCTTTTCAGATTCTACACACCAGCAGTGTGGATACAATGGATTTTTGGTTATTGATTTTATATTCTACAGCCTTACTGAATTTGTTTATTCCAATAGTTCTTTGCTGAATTCCTCAGGATTTTCTGTGTATCATGTCATCTGCAAATAGAGTTTTACTTTCTAAATGATTTTTATTTCTTTTCCCTGCCCAATTCCCCTAGCTAGAACTTCCAATATAATGGTGAATAGAAATGGCGAGAACAGACATCTCTGTCTTGTTCATGATCTTAGAGGGAAGGAATTCCCTTTTTACTTAAGTATGGTGTTAGCTGTAGATTTTTCCTAAATATCCTATGTCATTTTGAGAAAGTTCCCTTTTATTCCTAATCTGTTGAGCGTTTTTATTATTAAATAGGGTTTGATTTTGTCAGATGTCTATTCTGTGATTGTTGAGAGGATCGTGTAATTTTTGTCTTTTAACCTATTAGTGTTGCACATAACATTGACTTTCAAATGTTAAACTAGCCTTGCATTCCTAGGATAAATCTGCTAGGTCATGGTGTTTAATCCTTTTGCTTTTTCTTATGTCTTTTTTTTTTTTTTTTCAGTTTTATTGAGATAAAATTGACGTACCCAAATCGGTTTTTTTTGTTTTTTTTGTTTTTTTAAATTAAGCCCTCTACCCAATCTGGGGTATGAACTCATGACTCCAAGAGCAGGAGTCACATGTTCTACCAACTGAGGTGGCCAGGCATCCCTGTAATCCTTTTAATACATTGCTGGATACAGTCTGCTAACATTTTGTGGAAGCTTTTTTCACCTCTATTCATGGTTTGTAGTTTGCTTTCTAGGAGAAGTATCTCTGTCTGGTTTTGGAATCCAGATAATACCAGCCACATAGAAGGAGTACGGAGGTGTCACTTTTTCCTTAGCGTTCTGGAAGTGTTGGTGTAGAACTGGTATTACTTCTTTCTTGAATGTTTGGTAGGTTGACCAGTAAAGCCATTTGGGCCTGGAGTTTTCTTTGTCAGAAGGTCCTTAACCATAAATTCATTTCATCTAATGGACAAATTGCTATCAAGGTTATTTTGTCCTATGAGCTCTAGTTGCTTTGGATTTGTGAGATTTTTATTTATAATGTCCCCTCAACTTAAGGAATCTACTGGTATCCACTTCAGTTGCCCTCCCTGTGCTTAGGCCTGGAAACCTCTCAGGTCTCTAACCTGTGACAAGAGTGGAGCTCCCCTCACTTGTTTTCCATCCTTTGGGCATCACTTTCCTGCTTTGTCTGATGTCTTGTGTCTTAAAAACCATTGTTTCATGTATCTGTCTTCTATTTTGTTATTGTAGGCAGTCGGGTATATCCTTTCCCTGTTATTCTAGGAAAGATGAGAGGATTTGTATACCTTCAATCTTTGTGTGTGTGGGGGGGCACCGAAAATACCCCACAAACATTATGAGATTTACAATTATCCAAGAAAGAAGCCATCTCGAAAATGTTGCTTATAAACAGTCTCCAGTTACTTGAACAATGAAGCAAAATTAGCTGGAAAATGAAGAAACGTTAAAGTGGATTGAAATAGAAGTCTGAACACCTGTGCCTATCTCACCAACTACGCACAACCTATAAAAAGAGAGAAAAGATTAAATATATCTTAAAATTTGGGGAGAAAAGAAAGAGATGCTGTTAATGGAAAAGAAATCTTGTGCAATTACTAGATGATAGAAAGCAGATGGGAATGAATTGAAATAGTTAAGAAACCTATTACCCACAACATACATAGGAGAAAACTAACCAGAAGGTAGGAACAGATGCAGAAGATCTATAAACTCAGAGTGAGGTGAAAAACTGATAGAGGCCCTAAGGCATTTCCCAGGCTAATTGAAGATTAACATTTAGAACAGGCAGACCAATCAGTCTCCCCACCTCATCCATTTTGCTCTGCTTTATTCCAGCATAATAAGTCAAGAACTGCATTATAAAGAGGATGAACTGTCTATCTGAGGTGATTTCTACTATGGGGTTAGGGCCTAGGAAGAAGCATTGTAGAATTTGAGGAAACCATAGAACACAGACAGGGGAAGCCAGTTGAAGAAACAGATATACACAAATGCAGAGGAAATCCATACCATCTGCCTATAATAATCTGCCCGATCTTTCATTCATAAAATAGAAAACCAAAGACTGCTAGACATTTGGGGAAGCGTAACAGCAAGGAGCAGAAAAAACAAGGTAAATAAACAGCACAGAAGGAACAAAGTTGATAGGAAGTGTTATGTTGAATTGCGTCCCCCACAAAAATAATATGATGAGGTCCCAACTCTTGGTACCCGAGAATTTGCCTTATTTGGAAATAGTGTTGTTCCAGATATAATTAGCTAAGATAAGGTCATTCTCAAGTGGACTGGGCCCCTAATCCAATATGGCTGGTGTCCTTATAAGAAGACAACTATGTGAAGACAGACACGCTGGGAGAGTGTCACATGATGACAAAGGCAGAGATTGGAATTATGTAGCTACAAGTGAAGGAATACCAATGATGGCCAGAAGGTATGAAGAAGCAAGGGCACATTCTGCTAGAGGTTTCAGAGTGAGCATGGCCCTGACCTTTGCTTTCAGACCTCTAACTTCCAGAACTGTGAGACAAGAAATTTCCATTGTTTATGCCACCTGTTTGTGGTACTTTGTTATGGTCCCTTAGAAAACTACTACTGGGAATTGAAGTTCTCTTTTACTCCCATAAAATGAATGTTAAAGTAACCCACAAAAAGGTTTTTAAAAAGAAGCAAATCAAGAATAACAAGAAATAAGAAATATACAGAAGACAAATAATAAAATCACATATTACACTTAAACCCTAATATCTTAATATTTACCTTAAATATAAATGGTCTAAGTGCACCAATTAAAAGACAAAGAGAGCTAGAATGCATAGCAAAACATAATCTGACAATATGTTGCCTATAAAAACCTCACTTCAAATATAATATAGGCAGGTTAAAACTAAAAGTTTGAGAAGTATGTACCGTGTAAATATTAATTTAAAAAAAGCAGGACTGGCTGTCTTAATATCAAATAAAGTAGACTTCTGAGTAAGAAAAATTACTAGAAGGATGCCTGGGTGGCTCAATTGGTTAAGCATCTGACTTGATTTTGGTCCAGGCCATGATCTCATGGCTGTGGGATCAAGCCCCGCATCAGACTCCATGCTGAAGTGGAGCCTGCTTGGAATTCTCTCTCTTCCCTTCTCTCTCTCTACCTCTCCCCCATTTGAGCTCTCTCTCTCTCTTTCAAAACAAACAAACAAACAAACAAACATTTTAAAAAAGAAAAATTACTAGAGACAGGGATATTGCATAATGATAAAAAGGGCAATCCCACTGAGGTGACAACCATTTTAAATGTGTATAAAATAGGACCTCAAAATACATGAAGCAGAAAAATAATAGAGCTTAAGATAATAAAAGAATACATAGATTCAAGACTGTAGTGGATTTCAAAACTCCAGTCTCCAGCAATTAATGGAGGAACTAGACAAGAAATCATCAAGAATACAGAAAAATGGAACAACACAATCAACCAACAGGATATGATTGGCACATATAGAACACCCTACCCAACAACAGCAGAATACATCGTTTTTACAAGTACCCATGGAACACTCACAGACCCTGGGCCATAAAATAAACCTAAACAAATGTAAAATAAATTAAGCTAATACAGAATGGGTTCTCTGGCCACAGTGTAATCAAAGTAGAAGTCCATAATTAAAAGACCATAGGAAAATTTCCAACACTTGAAAGGAAAATACACTTTAAATAATTCATGGGTCTAAAAGGAGGTTGCAAGGGAAATTTTGTAAATGCATAGAACTGAATGAAAAAGAAAAGCTTTCAAAATATGTAGGATGCAGCTAAAGCCCCACTGAGAGGAAAATTTATAGTAACAAAAGCTTACATTAGAAAAGGAGAAAGATCTTAAGTCAACAATCTGAGTTTCTACCTCCAGAAACTAGGAAAAGAACAGCATAATGAACTGAAAGCCAGCAAAAAGGAAGAAATAATAAGTATTAAACCAGAAAGTAGTGAAGTTAAAAACAGGAAAACAATACAAAAAAAAAATCAATGAAACAAAAACCTGACACTTAAAAAAAAATCAACAAAATTGAAAAATCTTTAGCAAACTGACAAAAATTAAAAAAAGACAAAATTACCTATATGAGGAATGAAATAGGAAATGTTAGTATAGATCCGCAGCCATTAAAAGGATAATAGCAGAATATTCTGAATAATTTTATGCTCATAAATTCAATAACTAGAAGAAATGGACAGATTCTCTAAAATGTACTGAAACTTAACTAAGATAAACCCCTTAATAGTCCTATAATCACTAAAGAAATTGAATTTGTAATTTAAAACTTCCTAAAAAGCAATCTCCTGGCCTAGATGATTTCACTGGAGAATTCTATCAAACATTTAAAGAATTTTTAATCCCAATTTTAAGAGGAGTTTTATGAAGATTATATTACCTTGACACTAAACTAAAAAAAAAAAAACCTACAAAAACAAAATGAAACCATAAAAACAAAAAATAACCCAAACTTATAATATCTCTTTTAATCTTAGGTATAACCAGTTTCAACAAAATATTAGCAAACTGGATGTACCAATTTATAAAAAGAATTAATACTATGACCAAGCAAGATTTATTGCATTTGCAAAGGTTATTCCATGTTCAGAAATCAGTGTATTCTACCATATAAACAAGCTAAAGAAGAAATATCACATGATCATATCAATTATTACAAAAAAAAGGTATTTGGCAAAATCCAGTACCCATGATCAAAGTTCTCATCAAACTAGAATTAGAGGGGGAACTTCCTCAACCTACAGCTATCATCATACTTAATGGTGAAAGACGGAATCCTTTTTCCCTACAATTGATAACAAAGCAAGGGTGTCAGTCTGCTCCCCCTATTTTTATTCACCATAGTGCTGGAAGTTCTAGCCAGTGCACTAAGACAAGAAAAATAAATAAATAAAAGCATACTGTTGGGAAGGGAAGAGCTAAAATTATCCTATTTGCACGTGACACAATGTAGAAAATTCAAAGGGATCTATAAAAACACTCTTAGAATTAATAAGTGAGTTCAGCAAGGTTGTAGAATCCAAGATCAACAAACAAATTCAGTTGTATTTCTATACTGGTAATGAACATGTGGAAATATTAAAATCACTATAGTTTGCAAAAAAAAAATTAAATGCTGACATATAAATATGACAAAACATGTATATCCTCAACATTACAAAATTGTTGTGAAAGAAATCAAAGAAGACATGCATAAATGGGGAGATACCACATATACCTGCATTGGAAGACTCAACAGACTAAAAATGTCAATTCTCCCTCATTTTTTGGAGCATTTTAAGGCAATTCCTGCTAAAATTGCAGTGAAGTTTTTAATAAATAGACAAGCCTATTCTAAAATTTATATAGAAAAACATGGGGTGCCTGGGTGGCCATTCATCCAGGTTGAGTGTCCAACTCTTGGTTTTGTCTCAGGTCATGATCTCATGGTTCATCAGTTCAAGCCCCACATCGGGCTCCACACTGACAGTGGGGAGGCTGCTCAGGGTTCTCTCTCTCTCTCTCCTTCTCTGCTCCTCCCCTGCTCGCTCTCTCTCTCTCTCTCAAAATTAAAAAAAAAAAAAAGTAAAATGTATATAGAAAAACAATAAGCCGTAGGATAGCAAAAATAATTTGAAAAAAAATTGGAGTTAGAGAAAACACTCTACCTGGTGTTGATGTATTATTTAGCTACAGTAACAAGACAGTGTGTTATTGGGGGAGAGATAGACACCTAGATCAATGGAACAGAATAAAGAACTCAGAGATAAGCTCACACAAATATGCCCAGCTGACTTTTTCACAAAAGATGTGAAAACAATTCAATGGAGGAACAAATCTTTAAGAACAATGCTGGAGCAGTTGTACAGTTGGTGGCAACAATGAATGCATGAATGAATGAATGAATGAATGAATGAATGAATGAATGGAAGAACCTCTACCTAAAACTCATAGTTTATACAAAAAATTAATTTAAATGTAGATTTCAAAACTTTGAGGAGAAAATCTTCAGGACTGAGGGCTAGGCAAAGAGTTTTTCAAGTAATTGACACAAAAAGCACAATCCCAAGGAAATAAAACCACAAGTTGGAGGAATCAAAATTAAAATTTTCTTTCTGCAAATGAGTGAAGTGCATGAAAAGACAAGCTACAAACTGGGAAATTGGTTGAAATATGTATGAAATCTCTCTGTATTTTTTCTTACAGCTGCATACGAACCTACAAATATCTCAAAATAAAGGATTAATTCCCATGCAAAAGAATGAAGTTGAACCCCCGATAACACCATATACAAAATTCACTCAAAATGGATCAAAGACCTAAATGTAAAAGTTAAAACTATAATATTCTTACAAGAAAAAATAAATGTAAGAGCTACAACTATAAAAATTCTTAGATGCATTTCTCAGGACATTGGAATAAGTAATGGTTTCTTAGGTATGATGCCAAAATCACAAAGAATAAAAAAATAGATGAATTTGGATTCATCAAAATTAAAAAAAAATATTTTGTGCTCTAGAGGATACTATCAAGAAGATGAAAAGACAACCCACAGAATAGGAAAAACATTGTTTAATCTAAAGGAGTTGTATTTAAAATATATATACTTAGTCTCTATCATAAAATGGCAGATCCCATGTCAAAGATGGGAAAAGGATCTGAACAGATATTTCTCCAGAGAAGATGTACGAATGGCCAATAAGCACATGAAAAGATGCTCCACGTCATTAGTCATTAAGGAAGTACAAGTGAAAACCGCAATGGGTTACCACTCTACACCTACGGGGAAGGCTGATATTAAAAATACAGATAATAGCAAGTGTTGGTGAGGACGTAGCGAAACTGGAACCCTCCTGCATTGCTGGTGCTCATGGCAGCTTCAGAAAACAGTCTGGAAGTTCCCTGAAAGGTTTAAGCATGGAGTTCTCCTATGACCCCGCAGTCACTTCTAGGTATTCACCCAAGAGAAATGAAAACCCTGTGTCTGCGTAAAAACTTACACGCAAATGTTCACAACAGTATTCTTCATAACAGCCAGAAAGTGAAAACAACTCAAATGTCCATCAACTGATGAATGGATAAACAAAATGGGGTACACCCACGCAACAGGATATTTTTATAAATAAAAAGAAATGCAATTCTGATACATGCTGCAGCAGGGATGAATCTTGAAAACATTACAGTAGGTGAGAGAAGCCAGTCACAAAGGATCACATTCTGTGCGATTTCATGTATCTGAAATGTTCAGAGGAGATAAATCCGGAGAGACAGAAAGCGGATTAGCACTGGGCAGGGGCACTGGGCAGTGGGGAGGGGGAGAGGAGGGCGGGGTGACTGCCACATGGTATGGGGTTTATTTTGGGGGTAATGGAAAAATTCTAAAGTTGACTATGGTGATGGTGGCACAATATACTAAAAATCCCTGGATTGTACATGTTAAATGAACTACACGGCCCAGGAATTATATCTCAAGCTCTCACAAATAAAATAAAACTTTAAAAATGAAAAGGTTATACTTCTTTGGAGTATGATTGTTATTTCATATTATGCCTTTCAATGCATAACAGAAACAGTGCTTTCTGTCCCACCTGTTCAGTCAATAATTCAGACACGGACAAATTCAGAATGTTCCTAAATATCTTCTAGGAAGTAGATTTTTCCTAAACAAGTTGGTAACAAACAAGAATGTGTGGGCAGTGCTTCTGAAAACCCAAGCTGTCTCCATTTCTGCAGACACACAACGCTGTATGTATATATTCACATATTAGGCATGCATTTAAATTTTTGTTGGTCCTCTGCTTGCTACTGGCGGTCTTTATTACGGTTTAAAGAGAGGACCGTGAGACTTTCTTCTGATTTGGTGCCATTAGCCTTGAGTTACTGTATGCATTTAGAAAAAGATACTAAAAAAAACAAACAAACATTCAATTAGTCAATCTGTACACTCACTCAGACTGATGTTCTCCCAATGAAGCCAAATTTTCCTGTGTTTCTTGAGGAATACCAACTGACTTTGATTAACTGACAGAGTCCTGTTGGTTAATTTGCAGCTTCCAAGCGAGGATCCTGAAATTTTTGAAGTTTCATCCAAGTGTCTGTCTATGCTGGTTCAGCTCTATGGAGGGGAAAACCCAGAGAGCCTGTGTCCTGAAAATGCAGAGAACTTTGCTGATGTACTGACGTCTAAGGAGGACCCAAAAGAGCGGAAGCTTCTGTTGAAGATTCTCCGAAGAATGGTGAGTCCACACAGAAACTGGGGCCGGGGTTGATGGCTGCAGTGGCATCTGATGCAGACAGTGGTCATTTTCCTGGACCTGATGTCAGTAAAAGAATTCCCACTTACCTTTCTCTGCGGTCACCTCTTGTCAACGTTGATCACATTCTGCCTGTCTATCTGCATACATATATATATTGTTTTCTGAACTATTGATAAGAATGAGTTAGAGACGTTGTGCCTTCTCCCCCCTTAAGGCATTAAATACACATTTTCTAACAAAATGAATGTTCTTTTAACCACGGTACTCAAAATCAAGAAATTTAACATTGATACAGTTCTTTTACTGTTGTACTGTCCATATTCCAATTCTTGTCAGTTGCCCCAATAATGCCTTTTATATAGCTTTTTTTTTTTTTCCTGGCATAAGATCCAGTCCAGAATCACATATGTCGGTAGACATTTGTCTTTAATCTGGAATAGACCCGCAGCCTTTCTTTATGTTCCATGACATTTTTTTAACTTTATTTTTTTATTTTGAGAGAGAGAGAAAGCACAAGATGGGGAGAGGCAGAGATAAAGGGAGAGAGAGAGAATCCAAAGCAGGCTCTGCACTGTCAGCGTGGAGCCCGATGTGGGACTTGAACCCATGAACCATGAGATCATGACCTGAGCCAAAATCACAAGCTGGATGCTTAACCAACGGAGCCACCCGGGGTGGCTGATGCTGATTTTGGTCACTGGGTTTAGTCAGTGGTAGCCATTATTTTTAATGTAAAGGTTTAAGATGGGGATTTTCTAACATCCAGCATTTCTAACTCCTGGTATTCTACCTTAAGGAAAAATTTCCCTTTTGCCCCATTTGTTTTGTTTTCTATTTTACAAGTGTATATAGCTGATGTTTGTTTGAAAATACTTTTGACGACTGACTCCTTTTCTTTTTACGGTAAATATTCTGCTGGTTGGGAAAGCCATTATATATAGTAGCTCTTGTTGAAATTAAGGATGGAGTGGAGGCCTTCTTCATCTGTGTCATGTTCTGGCTTGTCAATCTGTGTTCACCTCTAGACCCACTTATCTTGAGGGGTCCATTGGGAGCAAAGTCTGTGGATGCTACAGAGACTTAGGTTCAAGACAACTTCTGTGCCAATTCGATAGATAGCTGTAGTGAATGACCCAGCCGAATCTGCAGGGCACGTTATGGGTGACAGATTAGAAGGGAGGTAGACATTTACCCTAAGATTATTTCTTTACCGTTTCTGACACGGCCAGTTAGATTCCGTCTGTGGAAGAAAAGTGGAATCTGAGTGACTTTGACCATGTATGTGAGAACAGAAGTCATTTCTGGTGCTGTTCTTACTTTTTCTTTTTTAATTGTGGTAAATATATGTGATACATATGTATCTATAAAACATAAAATTCACCATCTCAACCAGTTCGGTTGCACCTTTCAGTGGTGTAATGTGCATCCCAGTTTCTGTCTCTGTCTATTCCAGGTCCCTTATATGATACGAGCAAAATCCTACAGTGTTTGCCCTTTGATGTCTGGCTCATTTCACTTCGTGTGTAATGTCCTCAGGGTTCGTCCACGTTGTAGCCTGCGTCAGAATTTCCTTCCTTTTTAAAGCTGAGTAATATTCTGTTTTGTATATAGACCCCATTTTGTTTATCTTTTCATCTGTTGATGGACATGTGGGTTGTTTCCACCTTTTCTGCCCCATTTATTTCTTGCCTTTTTCTATTATCAAGATAGACTCATGGATTTTTCTTTTATTCAGTTTGTTGTAATCTGCTTCCTATGATCTGGCCAGTGGGAACCTCTTCTGGATGTCTGCTGTGCCTTTCGACAAGCCCCCATCATTTTTTTTGAGCACTTTCATTTTTTTCTTGTAGTAACGTATGTATTCTTTTTTTTTTAATTGAAGCATCGATGGACAATGTTATTACTTTCAGGCGTGCAGCACAGTGGGTGACTCAACAATTCTCCGCATCACACATGGTTCACCAGGATAAGTGTAGTTATCTGTCACCATACAAAGTTATTATAGTATTATTGGCTATATTCCCTGTGCTGTACTTTTCATTTCTGTGACGTATTTTATTTATTTATTTATTTATTTATTTATTTGATTTTTTTATTTTTATTTTTATTTTTTTGCAACATATCCACTTCATTTCTGGTGCAGAGAAAGACAGACGTATTTATCTTATAAATGGAAGTTGGTCCGTCTTGATTATCTTTACCTATCACGCCCATCCACCATCCCCTTCCCTCAGGCAACCACCGGGTTGTTCCCTGTGTTGATGAGTCTGTTTCTGTTTTTGTTTGTTTTGTGTCATAGATTCCACATATAAGTAAAATCATGTGGTATTCTTCTTTCTCTGTCTGACTTACTTTCCTTAAGATAATACTCTCTAGGTCCATCCATGCCGTTGTAAATGGCAAGATTTCATTCTTTTTTATGGTGGAATAATATTCCATTATGTATATATATTATATATATTTCATTGTAGATATATATAGTGTATATACATGTATATGCACACACAAAGACATATGCACAGGCATACACACACACATACACACACACATACATACACACACACACACACACACATTTCTTCTTTATCTATTCATCTGTCAATGGATACTTAGGTTGCTTCCATATCTTGGCTATTATAAATAATGCTGCAATAAACATAGGGGTGCATGTATCTTTTTCAAATAAGTGTTTTCATTTTCTTTGGTTAAATATCCAGCAGTGGAATTACCTGGAATTACCTTCCCCAGGAATTACCAGACCTCTACACTGTTTTCCATAGTGGCTGCACCAATTTACATCCACACCAGTAGAGCACAAGGGTTTCCTTTTCTCTTCATCCTCACCAAAACTTGTTATTTTCTTTTTTGATTCTAGCCATTGTGACAGATGTGAGATGATCTTTCATTGTGATTTGACTTGCATTTTCCTGCTGAGTAGTGATGTAGAGCATCTTTCCATATGTCTATTGGCCATCTGTATGTCTTTCTTGGGAAAATGTCCGTTCAGGTCCTTTGCCCATTTTTTAATCAAATTGTTTGAGTTGTATGAGGTCTTTATGTATTTTGGTTATTAACCTCTTATGGAATATATCATTTCCAAATATCTTCTGTCTTTTGGTAGATTCTCTTTATGTTTTTTGTTGATTGTTTCCTTTGCTGTGCAGAAGCTTTTTAGTTTGACGTAGTCCTAATAGTTTATTTTTGCTTTTGTTTCCCTTGCCTGAGGAGACATATCTAGAAAAAGATTTCCATGGCTGATGTCAGAGACATTATTACCTGCGCTCTCTTCTAAGATTTTAATGGTTTCAGGTCTCACATGTAGGTCTATGATCCATTTTGAGTTTATTTTTGTGCGTGAAGATACCATTGTATCTTCATTGTGTTATAGTGCCTGGCCCGTAAAGGATTCTCAGCAGATGTTTATAGTTCTGTACTCGTCCCTGTGTTAAGAACTTTTGGTTCATTGTCTCATTTAACAGAAGCCCTAGAAACCAGCCCCAGGGATCACTCCCGTTTTACACGTTAAAAACTAAGACTCAGAGAACTTGAGTAATAATGTCCCCATGGCCACCAACTAGGAGATGGCCGAGCTCCCTTCAGCCCCAGTTGGATTGCTCCTTGCCCGTGCCCTTTCCAAGCCTCCCTGCCGCTGCTCTGCCCAGTACTGACATGGACTCTGTGGGCGTTCATCAAGCTGACTTTGACCAAATTTTGATCTAGAAAGCACCTGAGAGATTTATGCTTTCATTCATAGAACAATAAGTAATAAAATTCTTCCTACGTGCAAGCAGGGCACCGAGGATACTAAGATAGTAAAACATTTTCCTGCTCCCTATTCTCAAGGGTCTCTAACTAGAGAGATAGAAAAACACCCAGCTTCATTGCAATGCAGTCAGCGCTGCAGTGGAGAGGGCAGCAAAGTTCCACAGGGACCATCCCTTTAGGGATGAAGTTGGCAAGGACATGATGTTCGAGCTGAATGTAGAGGAATGTGTTCGTCATCCACACATGGAAAGAAAGAAGCACATCCTGAGCACAGAATCTGAAATTTATGAAGTTAGAATGGGAGACACAAGAAAAGGGCCAGGAAAGACCAGACAGTTCCAGGAGCAATTTTAGTAGAATTTGGAGTTTGGACACTATTTTTTGGAAGTAGGAAATTCTGGCCTCTGAAACAAAAGGGCACTGGCAGCATCTAATTGAATTACAGTGATCTGAACTGGGAAATAAAGCTTTATCATAGTAGCTGGCATATAATAGATATTTAATAAGTAAGTATCCACTGAGCCGAGTAAGAAATGTCTATAAAATCTCTGCTTTTGTTATTGGCAGATTTTAGCTTTTGCTGTTCAGTGTGTATTGTGAGCTCATTTTAGTGCTTTATAGGTGCATGGGTCAGACTGAGAGGGACCTCAGAAGGCATTTAGTTAGCCCAGAGTCTGATGTTCCAGTCTCCTGCATGGTATCCCTGCCAAGTTTCTGAGGAGTGGATGAGGTTGTATAGACGGATGCGTAGAGGACAGGAACTCAAAAGATAGAGGATTGTAAGCAAAGATTCCTCGTGGCTTTATGGAGGCCAGTGTCTCAGGCTCACCTCAGCTCACAATACTGAAGGAACCAGATTTGACAGAGAAGCAGGGATCATTCTAGGCTTACTACCTGGTGTCAGTATTTGGATTAAGGAGGCCTGACTGGTGTAGCCTCCTGACTGTAAGAAGTTAAGAGGGAAAAGAAGCTCCCTAGGACCTTCCTCCAAGGACATTCACTAAGGCACACTCCCTCTAGGAACACTTCCCTGTGCCGTGGGGCTACCACGGCATGACAGAGGAGTACCCTCTCTTCCCTGAAGCCAGGTGAGCTTGCTGGTTTCATCCGGAGAGGGTGGCCTCCAAAATACATGTGGCCGCATAGTTCACAAGACCAGGGAAGGAGCATGTCTGCGACCAGTAAACCACGGTCTTCAGAGAGCTGTCCTGGGGAATAATGTGCCACTTTCTTCCCAATGAGTCACACAAAAGGCCTGAATTCTTGAAATATCTGTTTATGGTCCCAAGCCTGTGACAATTACTTCCTAAAACCACAATTTTCAGTAACCCATTCAAGATAGAGAATGTTTAATTCGTGCTAATGGAGTTGGGATATGTTCTGCCCCTGGGGTGCTCTTCCTTATTTAGGCTGTATTAAGAACATCCAGAAGATGTTGAATAAACCTAAGAATTTAATTATCTATTGCAATTTACCAGAAAGTTGGGAGGTGTTGTAATTATACTTTGTGTTTTAGCTTTAAAAATATGATGGACTCCTTCAAGCCACTCCCATGTTTACCTATCCCTTAAACGTGATATCAATGGGAGTTTTCCCAGGGTAATGATTATAGATTAGCGACTTGTCTCTTAATTAAAGCTAGCTTATTTCAACACCCAAAATATTGACTACTCATAAACTGCCACAGACTTGTTCTATAAAACTGGCTTAAGGGTAGACGACTACTTTATGAAAGCAGAGAAGTGATCCGTTGGAGGGTGATTGAGACCTGCTTGATGTATCTGACTCCTGTCACCTGCCTACCTGTCTACCTGGTGTGGCAGAGGTGACAGGAGTGCAACTTGGGAGTGCTCTATGAAGATGCTTAGTGTTAAAGATTATTACAAATATCTACGCCTCGGAGCCCCTTTTACCCTACAGCTTTCAGAAAACCTCCCTATGCTATCATTTTCCTTCCAGATTCTCATGCATGTCCCCTGGTCCTTTCATTCCGCCCTGAGAAGAGAGCTGCTCTGTCACCAAAAATCAGCGTGACCACATTTCTTCATGTGCAGAGGCTTTAAGGCTTCGAGGAGAGCACATAGGAAACTGGAAATTCTGCAGCCATTCTTTTTCTATTGTAGGAGTAGGATGAGCTGGAGATTTAGGATCAGAAAGGACCTCATTTTTTTTTTTTTAAGTTTATTTATTTATTTTGAGAGAAAGAGAAACAGACAGTGGGGGAAGGGGAAAAGAGAGAGAGAGAGAGAGAGTCCCAAGCTAATAGCGCAGAGCTGGATGAGGGGCTCAAACTCAAAAACTGCGAAATCATGACCTGAGCCAAAACCAAGAGTCAGTTGCTCAACCAACTCAGCCACCCAGGTGCCCCAAAGAGGGACCTAATTTCTATTAGAAAAGTAAAGAAATGCTTCTTGAGGTATAACAAAAAGGCAAAATGATTCCTGTCTCCCTCCTAGCTTATTTTTCTCATGATAAGATCTTCTGTTCTTGCCTTATTTTCTTTAAGGAAAAAGGGAGATTGGTGTGAAACCAATGAAATTTTCAAGAGAAACACAATGCACCCAAATGAGTAGAAAGTAAATGTAATCATTTTTTTGTGAAATCTGGTCACTTAAGAAGGTTGTTCTGAAACTCTGAGAGAGGCTCTTCCAAGGGGGATCTTTCTCTGAATTCACACACATCCATTTGTAGTTACACTGGATAAAGCATTCTCCACCAGTGATTGCCATATGGTTGCAAAGTAATTGGGAACTCTATGAATGACTGAATTTTCTGTTTCCAACAAAGAAAAGAAATGTCTTGCCTAGAATTTTTTTTAAGTTTATTTATTTATTTTTGAGGTGGGGAGGAGTTGAGAGACAGAGAGAAAGAATCCCAAGCAGACTCTGCACTGTCACTGTGGAGCCCAACATGGGTCTCGAACTCACAAACCTTGAGGTCACGACCTGAGCCGAAATCAAGAATCGACATTTAACCGACTCAGCTACCCAGGCACCACGCCTAGAATTTTTACTTAATTCCCTGAGGAAGCCTTCCTGAACTTTTAAGAAAGACGGACCCAGGAAGCAAGTGGCCAGTGGAATAGAGTCCTCGATAGCCAGTCCCTCTCAGGGTGGAGACATCTGTCTTGCTGAGGGGACATGTGGCTCTTTGCCATAGATTTCTTCAGGATGTGCACGTAACACAGAAAGCTTCCTTAAAATCCACTTTGAACACGACTCATCTTGTCCCACATTTCCTACATGCTCCTGCTCCCTCCTTCCCTTCCCATGTAGAGGCTCCTCAGGACTAAGCTGGTCACCTTCCCGGCTTCTTTCCCAGTCTGATGTGTGTGGCCCCTGGGCACCATAATTTTCCTTCTGTTTTGACTTTTCTTCAAGAGGTCCAGCACCCCTACTCACTTCCTCAGATTCTTCTAGAGAGAAAGGAAAAAAAAAAAAAAAAAGAATTGTTCCTTACTTTCTCTAAAGAGATTGCCATTGACAATTCTTCTACCCACCTTTTTATTACAAAAGTTTCAAAACCACAGAAAAGATAAAAGAACTCATGTAATCAGGAATTATCAGAATTGTTACCATTTTACCATCCTTTCTATTTCTGTGTGTCTGTGTTTTCTGAATTATGCAAATATGAAAGCATCATGACACTTGGCCCCTAGCTACAACATTATCACACCCACGAAAATAACAACTTGTTAATATTAGTAATGTCCAGTTCATATTTGATTTTCCTAGGTGTAAAACAATGGCTTTTGTACCTCTTTTTCAGAACCATATTCTAGTCAAGGCTCACATACTGAATTTAATTGTGTTCTTAGTCTCTCTTTCTCTCTCTCTCTCTCTCCCTTTTTTTTCCAAGTAATCTCCACCCTCAACATGGCGCTCAAACTCGCAACCCTGAGATCAAGAGTCACGTGCTCTTCTAACGGAGCCGGCCAGGCACCCTTTAGTCTCTCTTTTTTTTTTTTTTCTGGAAGAGTCTTCTGCTTTTTGTTTTTCTCCCCCTATGAAATTGACTTTTTAAAGCGCCGGAGTCTGTCGTCTGGTAGAATGTCCAACATTCTGGAACATGTGATTGTTTCCTCACGACATTTTTGGTTGGAATATCTCACTGGCAGTGGTCCCTCATGATGTATCCCGTAAGAAGTACATGATGCCAGGCTGCCCCACTTGTGGGCTGAGTTTGACTGCTTGGTTAAAGGGCTGTCCGCCACATCTCTCCGTCTTGCAGGTATGGTACAAAGTAATCCTCGGAGAGAGACGTTGGCACTGTGTGAATATCTGTAGTCCTCACAGCTGTTTAAACCAAAGAGTAAAAACTGTGTAAATGGGATAATGTTCACAGAGCAAAGGAAATAGGTGATTTGTAAGCATGAGAGAGGGAACATATGAAGCATGGGAAGGACCAAAGTGCCATCCTTGGCAACAGGTAGAATATCCCTCAAAATGAGGGAAGACCTGCCAGAAATGCTGCTTTCTTCCCAATATTAATTCCCGGACAATGCACCCGGTATAAATGGTAAATAAAAAGCTAAGGGCCTTTGGAATTGTTTTATGTTCTGCCTCCTAACAACCAAGGTTGGAGGGGGGGTGGGGGGATAAGGAAAAAGAAACAAAAAATAAAGGAGCTTACTCTGAGGGATGATTTATTAATTCAAACCTAGAATATTCCCATTTATAGGGACTTATTCTCTGGTTCAAATTATAGTGATTATGACTCACCCTGGCATTTTCCTGATTTTTAGTGTTCATTCTGACCATCATCAACCCCACTGTGAAGCTGTTGCTGTGTGCAAAATGCTGCAGACTCTTGGTGGGATTTCCTTAATGACATGCTTTTAACGAAACCATCTCAAAATAACGAGCACTCGGGGCACCTGGGTGGCGCAGTCGGTTAAGCGTCCGACTTCAGCCAGGTCACGATCTCGCGGTCTGTGAGTTCGAGCCCCGCGTCAGGCTCTGGGCTGATGGCTCGGAGCCTGGAGCCTGTTTCCGATTCTGTGTCTCCCTCTCTCTCGGCCCCTCCCCCGTTCATGCTCTGTCTCTCTCTGTCCCAAAAATAAATAAAAAACGTTGAAAAAAAATTAAAAAAAAAAAAATAACGAGCACTCAAAGTGTGTTAAGTATTAGGATGGGCATGTTTGAAAAATACCTCCTTGTGGATGTGGACAACAAAGAACATTGTTCTGGACCCTTCCCTTCTGGACGCCTACATTAAATATTTCAAAATTTTTTATTTTTAAAATATTTCACATATAATATTCCTTTATATGATCTATATTAATTTTAAGAAATGAATTGCATCCATTGAAGGAAACAGTAGTTAATATCTACATTATATTCATAGGAATATTGGTAATATCCAGTTCATATTTGAACATATTCATAGGAATATGTTTCTTTCCTTAAAAAAAAAGATGGTTTTCAAGGTGATTCACTGTATATAACAAAGAACCAGAGGGGCGCCTGGATGGCTTAGTTGGTTAAGTGTCCCACTCTTGGTTTCAGTTCAGGTCATGATCTCACGGTTCATGAGTTCAAGCTTTGCATCAGGCTCCATGCCGACAGTGCGGAGCCTGCCTCTCTCTCTCTCTCTCTCTCTCTCTCTCTCCCCCCCCCCCCCCCCCCACTGCTCATTCTATCTCTGTATCTCAGGTAGGTAGGTAGGTAGATAGAACGAACCAGAATTTGGTTTCAGGTTTTCAGTTTTTAAATAATCATAGAAAAAGCTAAAGATTAAAAACATGTTTTTCAGCTGCTATTTTAAATATCCAAGAGAGTATTTTAAAAAGCTTTTGGATAACTTGAGTTTAAAGGTATATTATGACCTCCTTTTTTTTTTTTTTTTTGAAGTAATTGATCAACAGAAGTACTTGACCAAGTTTAGGCATATTATTTTGTAACACAGGAGTTCCTTTTTATTCCAGAATAAGTGATATTGGAAAAATACGCACTTAATGTAAAGTCATGTAAATGAGTCACCTAACAATTGTGGGAAATAATGATAGGATGTGTGATTGGGATTGATCTCAAAAAAATAAAATTTATTAAAGTGAATTGTCTTTTGACAACATTATAAGGCATTCTTTTTTTTTTTAATGTTTGTTTATTTTTGAAGGAGAGAGAGACAGAGTGTGAGTGGGGGAGGGGCAGAGAGAGAGGGAGACACAGAATCCGAAGCAGGCTCCAGGCTCTGAGCTGTCAGCACAGAGCCCGATGCGGGGCTCAAACTCACAAGCCGCAAGACCATGACCTGAGCCAAAGTTGGGCGCTTAACCAACTGAGCCACCCAGGCGCCCCAACATTATAAGGCATTCTGATAAAGAGTTACTACCTAGTGTTTTGCAACACTATGCAGGAAAGGTCTTCACTAAGAGTAACCACTCAAGAAGTAGGTATTAAGTGCCTACTCTGTGGCAGACAGAGTTCTAAAGGCTTGAGGACGCAGCAGGGAACAACACAGACAAAAATCCCTGCTCTGCTGGAGCTTCCTGGGAGAAGGAGATGATAACCATGTAGCTATAAATACAGCTATATTATATTTTAGGTAGTGAAAGCACTAAGAAGAAAAATATGGCAGTAAAGAAATAAGTAGAACGGGACATTTGCAACTTGATGTGCGCAGGGAATGTCTTCCTGAGGTGACATCTGAGTGAAAAGGAGACATGTAAGATGTGAGGGGGGATAACAGGGAGGGGGTGTGGTGGAGGGAGGAAGTCCTTGAGGCCCTTTAAGCCTTTGGAGAGACTGGCCTTTATCCTGAGGGTTTTGAGCAGAGAGCTGGGATGCCCCGGTTGCTGCGTTGAGAATAGTCATAAAGATTGAAGGTAAGAGGTGTCGGGACCTTACTGCAGTCCAGGGGAGTCCTGATCATGGCTTGCATGATATTTTAGACAAATTATATTTATATTTTAGACAAGTCTTGAAAGTGGAACCAAGAGTGTTTGCCAACAGATTGGATATAGGCCAAGACAAAGAGAATAGCCGAAGATGGTTCCAGTTTTGGTCTACGCCAGGCTCTAGACGGCCAGAACTCAGGGGGAGCTGGTTTGGGGAAAGAGGGGAAATCAAAAGCTCAGTTTTGGATATTTTACATGTGAGCTGCCTGTCAGACATCCAGGTGGGAGTGTCTAGTTGGCTCTTGTATCCATAGGTCTGGAGTTCCAAGTAAGAGAGGTCTAGACTGGAGAGAAGAATGGTGGGAGGTGGTGACCAGAGCATGGGATGTTTACATGTGGATTCTGGAGGGCCACAGCTAATGGTAATGACCAGGTCTAGGGTAAAACCACAGGAGTGAGTGTCTGAAGGGCGAAGGGGTCCAAGGTCATTGGGCAGAAAGCCAAAGAACTGAGCGGTGCTCGAGGGATCCTCTCTTTGGACATTGATGCTGCCAAGTGCTGTGACAGGAATGGTGTTAAGGACAAGGACAGAGAGCCGAGGACCAAGAGATCCACAGTAATTGCAACAGGGAAGAGCAGCCAATGGCATTCTCTGGTGACAGTGGATTTAAAGCTGGAGAATGGGGGAACGGAGGAGGGATGGAGAATGGTTGGCAAGTGTTGGTGAGACCCAAGGAGCCACCTCCAAGCCCAGTGGTTCAAGGGGTGTGAGAGACACCTTCAGAGGAAGCAGCCTCCTGAGGGAAAAGCCCAGTTTCAGTTAGAGCAACAAAGCGAAAAGAATATCCTGGGAAGAGACTGGAGATACAAGAGATTTTGCTGGCGACTATCCAAAGGGCACAGTGCGCAAAGTTCAAGAGGAGGAGTGGGCAGGGAGCCCAAGAAAGGTCTGTGCGGAGCCTTTTGTGTATGACAGTCCAGGGGAAGGGGGAGACCGGGCTTTGCATAGTGACCAATGTGAACTAGAATGAAGGGCATGAGGACGTTCGTCCCGACTGTCCCAGGCAGACATGATGGGTGAGGCTGAGAGAGAGCGCCTGCGTCCCCCTGACTCCAGCCAGGACAGAGGTGACCCCACCGAGAGCATTCCACCCATGACAGCAGAGGGCTGACGTTGCTTCTGAGTTTGCAATTCCCACCCGAGCCCTGCCAGGGTGGCCTGAAGCCTGGCCCTTCCCTCCATCACGTGGGGCTCTACCAGTGATTGTGGCCTTTTTTTGTGTGCCATCTTTCACATCATCACACCTGAGTGATGGCACGTTATAATAGTCTTCACGTTCAACCTTCTCAGCACCGTCTTTGACTGGTTTAAGGTCTGTTTAGGACCTTCATCAATTTTCCGTCGCGATTCAAATTAGTGTTCCCTTTTGAAATGCCTGTCCTGTCATCACACCTGAAGATATTTTCCCCTTCCTCAGCTGGTGCTCATCCAGGCTTTCTAGCTGTCAAACCTTCACTCTTCAAAGGCTTTGGGTGTGATTCTTCCACCATCGCTGGCAATGATTTAACGAAATCATGAATGAAACTTAATGAAATCGCGTATCTTTCGCAAGATGTGAATTTTCATTTTGCAATTGATTTGTGTACTGCAAATATACTGACTAGGAAAAAACATTTTGCCCAGGCCCAGCGGAGCACGTCGGTACGTGCAGTGAACTTATTCCTGTCCCAAGGTTGTGTGCTTCCCAGCTCATTCAGAGTGCCTGGGGACAGGGGTTTTGAAAATAAATATTCAGGTAATCAGAACCCTCTGCCACCCTGTAACGACCCTTTTAACTTAGTAAATTTGATGATCCCACCTACAGTCATAGTTTGCATTAAAGAATTTGCCTTTAAAGTCCACCATCGTAATAAGTGACCCTCCTGATCTATGTCAATAGACATTTATTCTGATATTTTAATATGTCGATTTGCAGGGTTGATGAGTAAGGCTACGCAAACGACACAGTCTCCTTCCGCTCTTTCTCCCTAGAAGCTCGGGAGATGGTTGA
Organism: Panthera uncia; assembly: GCF_023721935.1. Taxonomy (NCBI): domain Eukaryota; kingdom Metazoa; phylum Chordata; class Mammalia; order Carnivora; family Felidae; genus Panthera; species Panthera uncia. The sequence goes on from NC_064810.1 coordinate 146,771,144, forward strand.
GGAGGTTAGTGGCCCACATGTGTGGTACAGAGAGATCAAGTCTCATTAGCATCTTAGGGTGTTCAGCCAGCATCCCACACAACCATCCCAGGGGTACCCGTGGGACTGTTGCTGAGACCTGCCATAACTTTTTCTGTTTTCAGGGTTGGCTTTGCCAACACCACTGCCAAAGGAAATGTTTTGAAAGCGTTCCCGAGAATTATTTCCTGTGGCATCTCGCTTTCTTGTTGCCACTCTCATGACCCTCCTTGAAGCAAATGATGATTGGGAGTCTCATTTCAAATTATCCTTGCCTCCCTTCCTGATTCACACCTAAGATGTATTTTTATCCTTTCCTCATAGACTCAAAGTTCTACACAGTGTCATTTCTTAAGATGTTAACTGCTTTTATTTACCATAAACTGATAGTATTTGCTTTCTATGAATGCTCCTAGAAACATTATAGATTTCATTAGCTGGGTGTCCAAAAGATTTAGTTTTAAGTGCCACAGAAGTTTGGATGCCACTTGCTTTTTTTTTTTTTTTTATTCTTTCATTATTATGTCAAGGAACTAAACCTGTTTATAAACTCCACATGGACCTTTTGTGTAATGGTTATGAGCAGGTTTTAATGAAATTTGAGAGTGTCTCTAGAGATCACAGATACTGGGGCCTTTAACATTGCACCGTTGCTTAGCAACCTGGAAGTCATTACATTTCCAGGCTCTGTAATAACATGATATACTTTTCTTTGCCAGTCCCTGATGAAAATGTAAGGGAAATAATCCCTTTCTAAAGGTTGCACTCTGTGAGCGGGCAGCAAAACAGAATTTTTTTTTTTCTCTTCTCCTGATCCGGGCAGGTTTTAATTCAGTGCACAAGTATTGTTTTCTGAATGTTGCATGTGACAGAATGAAATAGATTCTACGGTGTTATTCTTAAAAGGAAGATCTGTTCTGAAATAAGGATTGTAAATTCCATATACGTTATTAACATACGTGTGTACCTTCACTGTGTTGAGAAGATCAGGCTCATTAGTTGACTTCCAGTTAATGCAAGGATGTCTGTTTATTACTAGTTAATTTATTCTGTCCAGGTATTTGCAGGTATGAGGCTTTCAGAGTATAGTAAAACCGTATGTTTAAGGGGGGAAGTTTGATTTATCGACAGTCTTTGAAAGGATATTTTGTCATTTTTCTAAAGCAGTATTGTTTATATCGTTAAAGAATAGAAGTTTGTGTTTGAGGTTCATAGCAGGATTGCGGATGATAACCAAGAAGTAGAAACAACTTAAATGTCCATCAACTGATGAGTGGATGAGTAAAGTGTGGTATATCCATGCAGTGGCATATTATCCAGTCATGAAAGGGAATGAAGTACTGACACATGGTACAAGGACGACCCTGGAGAGCACTGTGCTAAGTGAAGGAAGTCAGACACACAGTGCCACATAGCGGATGATCCCATTTATGTCCCTGGAACGGACAAACCGATAGAGACGGAAGGATTACTGGTTGACGGGGGCGTGAAGAGAGGGGAATGAGAGTGGCTGCTAACGGATACAGGATTTTGGGGGGTGGTCCACACACTGATTGGTGATGAAGGTGGTCCAACACTGATTGTGATGATGGTTATACACTTTTGTGAATATACTAAAAACCCCTGAATCGTACGCTCTTAAAGTGATGAATTTTACGTTAAGTGAACTTTTTATAAAAAAGATTTATAGCATCCAAAAACAAACAAAACAAAGCAAAATGGGAATATACAGCCATTGTAGAAACTTAGGGAAATACAAGATGGCCCTGAGCAGTCGACTTTTGATTTTGGCTCAGGTCATGATCTCATGGTTCTATCAGCACAGATCCTGCTTGGGATTCTCTCTCACCTTCTCTCTCGGCCCCTCCCCTGCTTCCTCCCTCTCTCTCTCTCTCACTTTCTGTCTCTCAAAATAAATAAACTTAAAAACAAACAAACAAGGGGTACCTGGGTGGCTCAGTTGGTTAAGCACCCAACTTCGGCTCAGGTCATGATCTCGCAGTTTGTGGGTTCGAGCCCCATGTTGGGCTCTGTGCTGACAGCTCAGAACCTGGAGTCTGCTTTGGATTCTGTGTCTCCCCCTCTCTCTGCTCCTCCCCTGCTCACACTCTGTGTCTCTCTCCCTCTCTCTCAAAAATAAAAAAACATTAAAAATTTTTAAAAAAAGCGAAAAGAAAATAGCATCATCCTTTATTAAACTTAGAACCCCTATAATTATCATGGTTAATATTTTATTTCATTCTGGACACACAGGACCTACATGTATGCATATGCACACAAACACACAGACATGTATTGACATTCTTAAGTGATTTGAGATTTTAAATCATGGTAAAAAAAATTCATGTATTTACCTTGATTGCCTCCACAAATTCCATCAAAATGGTTGATATAAGTATAAAAGCAAGTAAAATTAAAAATGATAAAATTTTTTAAATAAGCAAAAGTGCACAATCTCATGAAAACCAGGAAAAGTATCAGTAATAGATGCCTAATTTGAGAAATTTCTAGAAGACACCAATTAGTTCAACAGAAAGGATATTCAGAATTTAAGAGACCTCAGGCCACTGCAGGCAAAAAAGCAGGTTTACTGAGAAGCTCTGGAAGAATCCCAGGCTCAGGGACAGCAGGAGATTAGAGGGCGGACAGAGCCTAGGCCCTGGCCCATCCTTGTACCTGCTTAGCATGGAACTTCCCCAAGGTGCCCTGTGGTGGGCACAAGGGTAACTGAATTCTGGGCTGGGCTGCCCCGGCCCCCCAGAGCCACTGCCCTCCATCAAGGTGGATGTTCAACCTCTGACCCTGTTCCTCCTTTGAATTTAAGTCTACTCATTTCTCCTTCATTTCTCCCAGGGCAAGGCTGCCCACTGCTGTCAGGAAAGTGAGATCTTACACATTCTGAGGTGGCTTATCGGGCTACCAGTACTCACTCACATAGATCTCCATTTATGAATATGAACAGACAAGGAAGAATCACCAGACATTTGAGGAAAGTCTGTAGCCAAAGAATGGGTAAACCAGAAAAGCCAGTGGTTCCAGAAGAAAACTGCTAAGAAATAAGACTCTTTAAAAAATTCTAATTAGTATCCTCCTAAAGCTTTGAAAGATTATTGCATCCATAAAACAAAACATGACTTTCGAATTTTAAAACCCAGTAGAGAGGTTGAGTAACAGAATAAACTCTGACAAAAGCCAACTGAATTATTTATAAAACCAACTTAAAGAGTTCTTTCTGAACACAGAGTGAGAGAAATGTTAAGGATTGTGGCAGATGGATCCAGAAATCCAGCAGCCTTTCAGGGGAACGGTACGTTAGCACCATAGATCTGGCGATCCCCCCAAATCAATTACCCTCTTGGCATAGGGAAAAGCGGCCAAACACTCGACTGTGGTACATGGTCATTTCCCCCACATCTTCCACAGGAGAACAATTTACTTACAGGGTATATGCATATGTGTGTATGTGTACTTACTGTATATTTGTTTGCGAATTGTGCTCCTGTGGAGGTATATATACACACAATGAGTGTGTGTGTGTGTGTGTGTGTGTGTGTGTGTGTGTGTGTGTGTGTATGTATGTATGTATGTATGTAGGTGAGGCATATTTTCTAAAGATAGGTGTTTTGGGCATTTCATTTATCTATTGGACTAGATGCGTATTGTTTTGTACTATTTAAAACATAGGATGTATAAGATTATTCCAGGACGTACATATTTTCTAGGGAATTATCATACAGTTACAAAACTATAATATACAAATAAAAGGCCATCCCAGCCTCTTTCCTTTGTATTTAAATAGTTACTCCTCTTTGTTTGCTGAGCTAATGGGAACTGCCAGCAACTTCATTAGCCCCAGGTTCCTTGTGTTTCCATTGAAGTAAGTCTTAATAGGGTTTCAAGAATGGAATGAGGGGGCACCTGGGTGGCTCAGTCCATTGAGCATTTGACTCTTGATTTCAGCTCAGGTCATGATCTCACAGTCGTGAGATTGAGCCCCATGTCTGGCTCCACACTGGAGTTTAACATTCTCTCTCCCTCTGCCCTTCCCCTGCTCATGCATGTGCTCTCTTGAGAGAGCGAGGGGGGCGGGGGGAATGGGAGAAAAGAATTGAACTCGTATTGAAGCCAAGGATCCATTTGATTGGGATTCCTTTTCTGGTCCCAAGGGCTCTCTATGTGGCATTTGATTGGGATTCCTTTTCTTTTCCCAAGGGCTCTCTATGTGGCATTTGATTGGGATTCCTTTTCTGGTCCCAGGGGCTCTCTCGTGGGTTGCCTTTAGCACTCAAATGCTGCTTGCTGTTTGCTTGGAGAGCATGTCTGGCCTTTGCAATGGTGCCGCTGTGAGACTGTCCTCTTTTCTAGATGAGCAGATCTAACCTGGGCAGCCCTTCAGTTGGGCGATGAGCATCACCTTTTGTTGACACAATGAGTCTATCCAGATGGTTCCTGAATGATTCACTTTGCAATATGGGTCATTTGATTTAAACCGCTTTGTGTCTTCAATCAAGAATATCAGTTGTCCTAATCCTATTTTTAAGGAGTCTTTATTTGAGGTAGCTTTGGGATGTAGTGTTCTTTACACTGAGGTGGGTGAAGTCTGAACTTTGACAAGGTCCTTATTCTGCATTTCCATTGGAAGAGGGTTCAGTCAGCAGAATGGTGAAGAGGCTTGGGGTTTGGGCAGCCTTGGATTCAAGCGTCACTTTTATTTGGTAAAAATTGGACGAGCAATTTATCTTCGCTGATCTCCGTTTTCTATTATAAAAAATAGAAATAATGTTTCTATCATAACATTGTGACGACTGAGATAGCGTAAGCAGCACGCTGAGCACGGAACATACCATAGAAATGGTAACTATTCTCTTATCATTATCGTCAACATCCCCATCATCATTTTTATTCCTATATTATGTTAATTTCTAGGCTTCAAACTACTTAGTTGTCTTCTTTCCCAAGTACGTGTTATGTTTTGCTCACATAATTGTAAAAGCATCAGGACGGGAAGACTGTCAGGCTCTTTGAGAGTATTTTGAATTTGCTTCATCGAACTTTCATAGGCTCAGAGTTCAAGGTCGTGAGGGCCGGTGCCGTGTATTGTCAAATTTATTCCTTTCTTCTGTCTCTTAAATGAGGCAAGTGTTACTGTTTACTGTGACATTGAAGAGGCGCTCGCCCATGACACACCCCAGTAAGGACAGCTAGATTTCTAGACCAGATGTTGAGATTATCCAGCAAAGAGCACTTCTGGATTCTGAATCCCGAGTGTAGTGAAACATGCTGAAATAGCGTGTTCTCACCCAGGGCTAGTTTGATGGTGTCCTGAGCTAACAGGACTTCCAGCCCCTTGCCACTCAAAATGGGGTCCCAGACCCGCAGCAGCTTTAGGACGCGGTGGTGCATTTGAAATGCAGAGTCCCGGGTCCCACCCTGTGCCTGCTGAATCAGAGTCTGCAGATCAGCATGGTCCCCCGGGGGGTTCGTGTGCACACTCTTTGAATAAACTCCTTAAAAAAGAAAACAGTAAAGAAAAACACTACTCCAGAGAGGCTGCGCCTGAAAATCCAGAGTGGGTGGTTACTGACGCCATACAAAAGATGTGGGTCTGCGAGGTTCCCTTTTCAGAATCCAGTCTCTCTCGAGCGAGTTCCATACACTTCCAGCTGTGTTTTCAAGGAAGACGCCTGGGACCCTAATTTGCGTCTGTCCTTTTATTTCTGCTAACACCTACTTTTGGTAAGCTTTTTATTTCTTATTTCTCATTTTTCTCACATTTGAACATGATCATAACATTCAAAGTTGACATAACTGTTTATGGATTCTGTTTCTAAAAGCTAGTTTAATGAGTAAGGAATTCACAAGGGGAGGAATTTTGAACAGCACTAGAAGAGAAATACCAGGGAGAGAATATTGATTAAATAAACCCGTGAAACGGGCTACCAGAAAGCACAAGAGTTTTCTTATCTGCTGAAATGATAAAATCCACCTACTAATGCATTAATAATGCAGTAACATGGACAAAGGGCCCAGCTCAGGGTCCGGCGGAGGGCAAGAAGCCAACATTGTTGCCGATCGATCATTTCGGGGGCAGAGGCCAGGCAGTGAAGATGGGGAGAGGAGTATTGAGTGAGCCCTTTTAGTTGTCACTAGTGACTGCATTGGGAGAAGACACTTGGACAGAGATAGGCAGGTTCAGTCCTCTCTGTCCCTTACCTGCTGTGTGTCCTTGGACAAGTCATTTAATGTCTCAAACCTGAGTACATACCTGGTGGAGCCCTTCTGTAAGGATTACAGGAGATTAGTTACGCAAAGGGCTTTATCATAGTGCAGTACATGGTCTATCATGGCACAGACAAAGCCATCAATAAGAGACATCCATGCGGGTGCACAGGAAACGGCGAGCATCTTCACAAATACCCAGGACCCGGTATCTGTCCCTGCCAGGCTGTAGACTTTCATCCTGCTGATTTTCTCAGTTAACGTTGCTGCTGCTGTTTGAGAACACACATCCTTCCTGTCTGTGATGCACACCTTCTGCTGAGGGCGTCAGTGACGGCCGAACTGGAACGCACACTGCATAATGCATATAGTTTTACTGCTCGCTTCTGCAAGGGCCCAGAGCTCTGAAGTCAGTTTTATTGCAGTCACAGTCAGATGTGGCAAAGCAACCCTGGGCCAGCAGCAGTCTCACGGCACAGACAACGCCTCTGTTGTCTGTTTCCCCCAACCAGGGATTGGCCTCGCTGTGTCTCGCTCAGGGGCGCTCGGAGCCGTCAACAGAGCTGCTCGTGACTTATGCATGAAGCCAGGTGATCCCAGCTGGCCTCCTTCAAGGTCTTGACCCTCCCTTGGCCCTTCTCTGCTGCCAACACAGAATCCTTAGCCCCTGGGGAACCAGAGGCCTGTTGCCAATTACTGTGGGCATCTCCGCGTGCCTCCCCGAGAGCTCCTTGCTCCTTGTTAGGCTTAATTGCATGGCCACCGAGAGCTGGAGCCTGTAGTCTGAGCCTCCTCAGTGGCCCCGGGGCATCGTGAGGATGGGCAGCATGGCTCAGAGAGTCCGCAGTGTGGTGGTGCACAGGCTTCCTGCCTCCTCAACCACTCCGAAGGCAGGAGGGTGGCCAGACGGCACGTCAGGGCCATGGCTGGAGCATATGCCACCACACAAAAACTTTCCAGGAACAGTGCATGCGGGGTAGGGTGCCTGGATCTCCTGAGCTTCTGAGCCATCGTGAACCTGGAATGTTCTCTGCCGCTAAGTGCAGAGAATTCCGGTTATTGTCGCCAACTGTTCATCAGATGACAACCGATCAGAGGTGACTCTAATGACTGGGAAGCAGTTTTCCTCAAAGTTGCAATTGTGACCAGTCTCTTAATGATGATATAAATGCCAACATGTGTTGAGGAGTGCTTTCTCTGGGCTGGCCACCAAGGTGAGTCATTGACCTGGACAATATTAGAGCAGCCCTATGGGGGCAGATATTAATGTCCCCATTTTTCCCAGTTGAGGACACTGAGGCATGCATGGGGGGCCAGGTGAGTAAGTGGTACATCTGAGATTTGAACGCACGTATTTTACCTTACTGTCTTTAACCATCGTCATCATGAATAGTATATGTCGTATCCTGTTTACCCCAATTAAGGAGGAAATTGTGCACCTAAAATGGTTAAGATGCTACATTTTTTATGTATCTTATCCCAATTTTTTTAAAAAAACTGGGACAAAGGAAGAATCGGCAGAATCTTCCAGGGTCTACTTTTACAAATGTGTTGCACATTTGAATGTTCCTAACTGACCTGTGCTTTCAGTAGCCCGAATGTGTGACTCTCTAATTCAATTATAAATTCTATCTTTTCCCTTCACATTGTCTTTTCTCAACAACAACAACAAAAATCCGGAAATAATTTGGTGTCGCCATACCTAGGCACTTTCGGTATACACGTGGGCAGTGCTGTTAGGGTTTGCACTTCTCATGTTGGTCAATCCACACGTCTGTGCCAGTTTTCATGTCACCCCTGAAATGGGTTTGCTAGCCCCGGCCATCTTTCTTAACCCTCTGCTGTGTGATACGGCTGAGAAGTGGCTTATCCTGGTTAATGGAGGCATCTAATTAAAGGCGTCCCAGGAAACTAGACTGCTGTCAGACCTGCTTATCAGCAGAACTCTTCTAAACACAAATTAGTCTTTGCTTGCCTGTTATGAACTCCTTTCTGAATATTCAGTGACCTGTGTGATATCATGAATGCAGACCACCAAGCATAGGCTTCTTCGATTATTTTGTTGTTGTCGCTTTACAAGTGTTCCTGAAGTTCTTACTTCATCATGACGTAAATCCACAAAACAGCCACCTTCCTAAGAAACAGCACCAAGGTGTTAGAATCTATCTTTACATTTATTTATTTTTTGAGAGACATAGAGAGACAGAGCACAAGTTGGGGAGGGGCAGAGAAAGAAGGAGACACAGAATCCAAAGCAGGCTCCAGGCTCCGAACTGTCAGCACAGGGCCTGATGTGGGGCTCGAACTCACAAACCTGATCATGACCTGAGCCGAAGTCGGACACTTAACCGACTGAGCCACCCAGGCGCCCCTAGAATCTATCTTTAAAGATTTTACGGCAGAAACTTGCACTTAACGCACGTCCATTATACCAAAATTTGAGTAAGGGTGTGCATTTTATTAGCATGATTTACATTACACATTCACAGAAACGTGCAGCGAACAAAATAATACACACTCATGTAACCACACCCAATAAGGTGCTGCTTTGAAAAGGTGTCCTAGTGAGTCACGCTAGGTTATAAAAACTTACAGTAAATGTTGTGATATAAAATAATGCCCAAATAATGATGCATTTTCAACAGTAGAGCTTTCGAGCTTATAAGCGGTTTTATGGAGGATGTGCAGCCCATTCTGGTGGATTCAGTCTTTTACCTCCGCAGGGAATGGCCCGTGTCAGTCCTGACCCCGGAAAGAGAGAAGTTTGTGTTAGAGAGCACTTGGCAAACGGCAAGATACGACATGAACGCTTCTGTCATTTTGCATATTTTTCCTGAATTTTATCTCATCGAATCAGTTGTCTCTCAAACAAGTCTAAGTTCACTGTTTTCTGTTTAAAATCTTTTAAAAGGCATCCAAACCCATCAGTTTCCCCCATTTTCTCTCTCAGCTCATGACTTTCCTTCATATTCCTCTAAGGAAATAGGGGCCGTCAGGATTTAACTGCCGCGAGCTCCTGCCCCAACATGGCCATCTCCCTGTGTCTGTAACACTCACCTCCTGCCCTCTGCTTCCTTGGGGGGCCAGGCCCTCTGCTTCTGCCCCAGACCCATGTCTTCCCTCTTGCTTGAGGATGTTGCTCTGACATTTCTCCTTTCTCTCCCCTACATCGTCACGGTCCCCTTAGCTGGGTCCTTCCTTTCAGAGCACAGCATGCTGTTACATCACCCACATTTACAAAGGAGAAAACAACTTCTCTTGACCTGCATTCCTGCCTAGCTGCCCCATTTCTCTGTTCCCTTTCCCAACAAAACCCCTTGGGACCCAGCTGGTGAGGCTTTCACTCCCATCAGTTGTCCTTTTGAAGCACCTGGTGACCCGTCCGTCCCTAGCCTGCCTTTCATCTGACCTCACCAAGTGGCACAGCGGTGCCTCTCACCTCTGTGACACTCTCTCCTCCCTGGACTCCCAGGACGCCACATTGTCCTGTTCCACCTACATATGCTCCTCAGGGTGCCTCTCCTGGCACCTCCGTATTTGCTCCTTCAAGCCCCTGAACTGTAGTCTGATGCCATCCGGCCTGCTCCATACCAGCACTTGGCTGACCATCCTTCCTCAGACTTCCCGGTCCCCACCCTGCCTCACAGTCTGTTCTCAACCTGGCAGCAAAATCCACAAGGCTGTAGCAAGGGGGCCTCCACCCCAGCCCATCTCATCATCTGTCCTACTGCTTTTCTTCTCGCTTACGTCAGTCCAGACACACGTCCCACTCCTCAGACTTTCCGGGCATGTTTGGACCTCAAATCCTGTGTCTGTGCTGTGCCCTCTTTCTAGGAGATTCCTCCCCACGCCCACAAAGCTCCACCCCCTTCTTTCAGGTCTTTACTCAAGTGTGACTAGGACAGAGAGGCCTTCCTTGCGAGCCTCCCTGAACGAGGCTCCCTTTCCCTGCCTCTGCCTACTGACCGGCTTCCTTTCTCTTCATCACACTCCTCGTTGTGGTGTTTTGCCTGTTGACTTATTTTCTATCCTATCTCTTCCTCACTAGGGTACAAACACTTGTGAGGACAAGGAATTTGTCCGCTCTTAGCATCATTTCTGTCTCCATAGCACCTGGACTTGTACTGGGCATATATGATTTGTTTAAATACACGAATGGTTTTGGGGCCTGCTCCCCACTGGATGGACTGAAGTCCCGAGCTGTCCTGTAGAGCGCACTCCTGCAGGGTGTGTTTGCCCACAAGTGCTCTGTGGCTAGAAAACATGCAAGATGCTCTGTGCATAATGGTGAACAGAGCATCGGCTCTGGAGCCCGAAGAGCTGGGATTAAAACCCGGCTCTCCTTACCAGAACTGTGACCTTAGGTTACTCAACGTGTCTGTGCCCCAGGGCCCTCCTCTGTAAAATGGAATTCTAATAGTTCTCTCCTAGTACAGGGTAATCGGGAGGATCAGACGAGTTACTTCCGCAAAAGCAGAACGGTGCCCAACCCGTGGCAGGTACTGTCTTTGTGTTAGCGCCGTTGTTTTTGTTTATCTTTGGATCTGCCGTGACACCTGCCACAGTAGTCTGAATCAAGTGTCATTCGTCAAACCCTTGTCTCCTGTTGGGGAGACAGCCGAAGGGAGAGTAGGTGAAGTGTTGGCTGGCCAGGCAGCAGATCTATTCCCGATTTGTGTCTGCCTACAGGAGACGTGCTGAGCCCTACTTTGTGCCAGGCTCGGTGCCGGGCCTTGGGCAGAGTGATGAGCAAACACAGGCCAGTCTCTAGTCTCAGGAGCTCTCTGCCCCGCTTATGTAGCTATGGGATCTTACTGTCCCACCCAGAGGAGCTGGCAGTGAGGGAAGTGGACCAAATGCAGTCAGTAATTTCATCTCACTGGCTCCCACGCACCCGGGCTGCTATGGCCTCCCTGCCAGCTCAGTGCTCCAGCACTCGGGGGGCAGGATGTGCCCCCCACAGCACCGACACATTCTCGGAGATGGCTGCAAGCTGCTGCTTTTTCCTTCCAAGATCGCGTTCACGGGGAGGAAGCTTTCCATTTCAGGTGTAGGTCTAAGTTTCTGCTCTACGCTGGGAAACCTTGGCCAATAAACGAGAAATTTCACCATCTGCTCTGTAGGTTCCTAGGCAGATCAGAGGTTTTCCCAAACGTCCTCACATATTTCAGGCTTTGGGGGTCACCATTTCCTCTAACCTCCAAATAAAGGAATCTCTATTCCCTAGGGTCTGGCACCCCGTCCCCATGGTTGCAGAGAATGCCTGAGAAGTAGGAGGGGCTTAGATTCTGTTGGTCGCTTGCACCTCAGATGCCTGCTTGCTACTCACTATCAGACCTTTTGCCGTTCCTGTCTTTTCTCTCCCTGCTTTGCTGAGTCTTCTCAGCTCATCCCTCAGCATTGTGCCTCCCCAAGGATGGGGAGGGGGCATTTTCCACCTGCTGCCTGAACTGTTAGGCCTCATTCTACCTTGCACCCCACTTCCCAGCTGCCCCCTTCTCTTAGCTCCTGCTCCCTCGTCTGTGGCTCCTACCCAGGACTTGCCCCTGCTGCTCGAACCTGCTCCCCAGGCCCCTGGCTCTCACAGGCTTTGCCTGCTTTCACCTTACCTTCCACCCCGATCCTGTCTTCCTTGTGGACCACCTAGACCCAAGGAATGTTTTCCCCGCCCGCCCCCCCCCCTTAGGTAGCGAAATTAAATCTTTATTTTTATTTTCTGATTGTACAGGTAACATATGACATTTAGTCCTAACAATTCAAGCGTTACAGAAATGATTGAGAAAATGAACAATCCCAGAGAAAGGGAATCCTACGACATACACTGTCCCACAGCTGCCCTTTCGCACAGGCTTGAATGGCAGGGAGTTGTGAGTCTGGTTAATCTACAATCAATAAATAGTGGGGTTTGAAAGGGTATAGTTTCTGATGTTATGATTTAGAATACCACCATATCCTCAGACCTCTGTGAGTGATCATATCAGAAAAGAATGGTCAGAATCACTGAAAATTCAGAGAAAAAAGAACAAGCAAGAGACAGGACACTAGATGATACACATCTGACGATAACAAATCAAATGTGTTCCTGCCAGGCAGCTTCAGGCCTCGTCTGTGTGTCTGACACATCCCAGTGACTGTCACATCTCAATCTCCTATTCATAGGACCTGATATTCTTTGAGTGATGCTCTTTCCTTTATGGAAAAACATGGAAAGTCACAGTAGAGCCAGTGAGCAGTTGGGCACGTAGAACACAGGGGGATGGGGCCCCTCCATCGTGGCCTTCAAATATGAACAGACATTCAGTGATGAGGGCCATGACCTATTTTTTATCTCACCAAGGTAAGAATGATAAACAATTGAAATTACCTGTGAAGGAAAATTACTTGATTGCCAAGTGAAATATCCAAGTGTTTATCTAAAAGTGGCTGTGGGATATCCTTGGGGCTAGCAATCTGGTTTGCATAGAGTATCTGTCCCTAAGTCTTCTGTTTTGAATTTGATGACATTTTTAAGCTCGCTGTTTCATTTTAGCATACCCAGTAATGAAATAAACAAAGTGTGAATATGAGGCAGTGCTAGTTAAACATTTATACCAGCCCTACCCTGTCATTTCTTGAAACTATTAAAGTGTAATGTTTTTATATGAAATCATTATAAATTTATAACAAGTCTAATCTGTGGTGACGCGCTGTTCCATGGACTGTGAATTATTGTTCTAAATTTCAGATGGCAGATGCTTTCTCTGAGCGATGGTGCCGGGATGATTAGCGTCTCTGATGCAGCATAAGACTATGTCTTCCATTTGCATAAAACACAAGTGCTGATTATACAGTTTGATTTGAGACCTCCGACAATATTTTTCCCAAACAACAATCTTGACAATCAGCTCTCTTACAATAAGGAAGTGCTGATTGATTATGAATACTGCCCTGAAGACTTTCTACCCCCAAATCTCCATTAAAATTGTATCCATAGAGACGACGACGCTAAAACACATCACTGAGTCCAGGATGGGTGCGGTAATGAGCTGTAAGCAGAAGTTAGGTTCTGCAGAGCTTTTGCTGAGCCCAAGGGCATTGGCTTTAGAGGTTGGGATTCAACCTATAGCATTGAATCCGTCCTCCCAGGGTGAGTCTTAGATGTGGGTAGACCAAAAGCCACCATTTCTCGACGTGATTGTAGAGTACTAGGAATGCCTTTCCACCTCCGAGTATCTCTGTCCTCGCTGAAAGTCATCATCGGTTTCTAAAATTCCACCACTGGAGATCTCTCTTTGGGGGAACAAGCTCTCGTTAATAGGGAGGCGCTCTTGGAAAGGTGAGGTTTTTGCCCTGAGCACAGTTGGTTGGAAAATAAGAGTTTTCTAGCTGCTTTTCAACGTGGTAGAAAGCTGAGAGCGATTCCTTCAAGAATGAAGAACACACTAGGAACACCTCAGTGTCTTGATACATGTACTGGGGGAAGGGAAAGGCAGTGACCCCGATCACTGGGGAAGGGGGATCCACAAGGTAAAAGTGGGGTCAGCAGGCCATTCTGGATTTCCGCGGTAAAATAGAGGGCAAGTGTTTACCTGGAGAAGACTGCACAGTAGTTCTTGTCGACAATTACGTGTGCCTGTAATGAAAGTGGATTTGGAAAAGAACTTATAGTTCTTTAGTGAACACAGTTGCTTTGGTGGGCTGGCAGATATACCTCAGAGTAGGGCCCTCATTTCCTGAGCTTCTAAGACCCTTGTATAAGCTGGCCTCTGTCAAACTTTTGCCCGGTTCCTAACTTAAAAGCAGAAAGTACAATAAAGAATACTTACTGTATTGTATCTTGACCTCAGAGAGCTCCCAATCCTAATGTGCAAGAGGCATGTTTTCACACCGTGTTTGTAATTAGAAGGTGAAATCAGAAACTTCCACAGAAATGAAAACTACCTGTAAATGTGGTCTATGGATGAGATAAACTGAGAGTTGAAAACCATTCTCCGTGGAAATCTCTGAACAAGCCAAAGAAGCTTGATTCATAATGGATGCAATTTATGAAAATGGTGGCCAGTAATGCTCAGGAAATGAGAAGCCCCTGCCAAGTCACTCAAGCCTTTTAGTGAAAGGAGAGGAGTCCTCATGGTCGCATAAGGCCCTCCCTATGAAATCACGATTCCAGCGCGGCCTCTGCTCAGCCACCATGGACTAATGGGAGAAGGAGGGACCACGAGCATGGTGCCCACACTGGACTGCATATCCCAGCATCCCTTACAGTCAGGTTCTAGCCAGGTGCAGGAACACATGTATGTGAGCTTCTGGGTTGAGGTTCCTCAGGCAGAAGTTCCTTTTCCGCTCTCTCCTTGCCCATCTGCCAGCTGGACAGTGGAGCCACAAGATAGAAGGAGCATGTGTGTCTGAGGCAGCAGGTAATAGGGCCCCTTTGAAGCTTGTGCTGAACTGTCAAAGGAGACAAAGGTAAACTTCTAGGCCCCTGAGATTTCGGTGGAGGGAGTGGTGGGGGACTGTTATTTCATCTAGCATCCTTTTAACTAATGTAGTAGGTTAACCTATGGAAGGAAGGAAGTTGGAAAGTTGTAACACAGCCTCTCCTTGTTTTGCTTTCGTTCTTATTGACTTCTCGTCTGTCCAGTTACACCAAATTGTTCATCCAATACATCAGTACAAATGTGTGCCTATTTCCCCAGCCCTTTGAGTGAACATTATCTGCTCTGTACTCAATGAGGTAGGTCATTGCTTAGTGGAGCAAGCCCAGCGTGTCCTAATCAGTGGGAACTTGATGTCCAGAGAGGGCTCTAAGAGAGGAAGACCCAGGAGCAATGAACACCAAGCTTAGAATTTCACAGAGTAAGCAGGAGGCAGTATCCCTGGGAGAGGTCAAAGTCAAGTTGTTTCTTTGATTCCTAAGCCCAAAGAGGAAGGTTGCCATATACTGCTGGCATTGAAAACAAGTCCAGCAGAGTTAAAAGCTTGAGAAAGCAGGGCAGGAGGCAGATTCCTAGTTCCATGAGCACCATTCTGACACCCAGTGGGTGGAAGATGCTATTGATCTATTGTTCTCGAGATTTGAAAATGCATATGCCCTACTTTCTTGTGAGTTGCCCTTGTGTGACCTCAAAGACTCACACATTTCCCTGTTAACTAGTACCTTAGGTTAGGTCCCTTGAGTCATCTGCCTTCCTCCATGCCTCCGTGCTTCCTGTTTGGGTTTTGGGCTCTGCAGAGATGTGGCTGGGAGCCTAGTCTACAGGAGGAGGTTAAACCAAGAGTTGCTAAGCTCTTCTGCTGGGGAAGGGGAAGTTACTAAGGTGTTAACTATTTTGGACTTCTTCTTGGTGGTCAGAGGGTCCTGACCCTGGGACGAGGGCATGGGGAGAATGAGCTTATACTTGAAACAGAGGGGCCCCGGAAATATGGAGGTGGCAGGGAAAGCAGTGGTTAAAAGGGACCCCAGCAGCGGGACTGGTGAAGCCCTCTAGAGGAACACCAAAACTTGATATAGAGTTTTAAGTCTTCTTTTTTAAATGGCAGAGCCCTTCTGAAACAGTCTAAACCCTTCCAAATACAGCCGAGTCAGTGGTGCCTTGAAAGATAAAGGAAGGGGGAGCAGTGTGGGGTGTGACCCTCACCATCCCTCGGTGGCCACAATGATAATTAGAGCATGTATGGGGAAGGAGTCACTGGTCCTCAAATCTAGGTGGTAACCAGGAGCCTTGCAGAGATGCCTGCAGCCAAGTAAAGAATGCAGGACCACAGCCAGATAGCATAACAGTCCAGAGACACGGCGACCGCCTTCTTCAAATACACTGGAGCAGTGTTTGTCCATCTTTATTATTATTATTATCATTATCATGATTATGCACCCAAGGGAACCTTTTAAGATCTGTTTTTCTAATTACCTCTCCCTATAAAATTTTAACACCACAGACTTTCTATCTGGTGGTCCTTGGGAGAGCCACAAATCACTGTAATATCCAAGAGTTAGTCCCGCCCCCACCTCTTTGGGATCAGTATCACCCCGTTGAGAATGCACATCCTAGAAGGTGACCCGGAAAGGAGAGAAGGTCAGGTCCTTTACACCGTGGATGGGAAGGACCCAAGCAGTCACTTGGGTGACTGACACTGGACACAACACACTGAAAGGAGTGCCTGTCCAGTGTGGAGACGGACCTGGTGGTAGGGAAGATGTATTTGAAAAGGCAGAAACCTGGGTTTGTCTCAAAGGGAAAGCTTTATGTCTAAGCCACCCTTACTCTTGTAACAGTGGCGAGGGGTGAGGCGCTGGGGGCAGGGGCACATGTGCAGCTTGTAGCTGGAGTAAGAAGAGAAAGGATGGAGCGCTGCCCTGTCAGATACTACGCTAGAATGCCTAGTGCTTCTCATTTCTAACTGTTTCCAAATACATCCTGGAGGCATTGGCACTTACGCCACTTTTCATCAGCTGAAACTGGGTGAAGTTCCTGGCGTATTTCCAGAAACTAGGCCGTAGCTTTGTCCATCAGATACGTGTTGTTTCAGCCAAAGAGCTCCTGGTTTGACTCCCTTTTGTGAAGAAAGAAGGGAATCAGTCTGTACCTCCTCATACCCTGAGACCAGGCCTTCCCCCGGCAATCCTGCGAAAGTATTTCCCACCGAGCTAAGCTGTCTTTTGGCAGAGCCGAGGTCTTGACTCACCAGCTTCTGAAGGCTTTGGTCTAATGGCGACGTGGGGTGTAAAGTGCCCATATACCGCCCAGAGTTTGCCGGCTTTCCAGAGGACGACTCGGGCGGCTTGGCCTGTTGGCAGTCCCCAGTGCTCCTGTGTGGGGCGAAATGCATCTGAGAAGAGCCGAAAGGGAGGAGTGGATCATGGAACACTTGCGGAAGTTGTGTTTTGATTTGGGCCACCCGAATGACAAAGGTCGTTCATGACCGGGTCCTACAGCTCCTGAGAAATCCTGAGCGCCTCTGACTGAACTTCCGTTCGGAAAGAGAAGGGTGCAGGCAGATGTCTTGCCAGGGTGCTAGAGGAGGAGGCCCCTGTGGCTGAGTGGCCCCGGAAGGCCAAAGCCTCACTGACTTCTCTGCAAGGGGAAATCGGCACACATCTGGCAACACCAGCCAACACCCCTGAGGGCTCTTCCCGCCCCGACTTTAGAATGGAAATCTGGATTTCTGCCTCTTTTCTGTGATGACTGAGGCAGCCCCAGTGAGGCGGACCTTGCCAAACACAAGGATACTTCTTGAAAGACTTAGTGAAGAACCATGAATCCGTCACAAAGAAGACAAGACAATTCTGGAGTTAGTTGATGCAAGCTTAGCTTTGGCTATACTGTTAAAAGACCCCCACACCTGCACACCTGGCTGTCAAACACCACTGCCGGAGTTTTAGCTCCTTACTGAAGCTAAATAACATAGAAAGCCTTTAAATTGAAGTTTGTTCTTTTTTGTGATATAATTTTTAATTTTTTTTTTTATTTTTGTGAGAGAGCACACAAGCGAGCTGGGGAGGAGTGGGGGGGGGAGTGGGAGAGAGAGGGAGGGAGTAAAGGAAAGAGAGAGAGGGAGAGAGAATGAATATCTTAGGCAGGCTCCAGTCTCGATGTGCCTGATGCAGAGCTCGATCCTAACCCTGGGATTGTGACCTGAGCCGAAATCAAGAGTCGATGCTCAACCAGCTGAGCCACCCAAGTGCCCCTGAAGTTTGTTCTTAAGCGGGATCACTTGTTGGCTTATATGCTCAATAAGCACATAAAAAAGTGAAAGATACATCATTCTTTGTAAAAGATTATTTCCATATTGTGTTTATGTTAAGGAAATAAACCTCCAATGACCTATAATTAGTTATAAGAAAACTTTGTTTCTACTCATGCGTATTTTTCTGGAGAAGGGATCTATAAGTTTCATTCCTCAGGCCCATGGCTTGGAACAAAACCCTAGAAAAACAATCAAAAACAAAAGATCAAGAACATGTTGCCTCTCCGTAGGGGAGACAGAGACAGCCGAGTGAGAACAGTAAAAAATGATTCCTTCAACTTACACTTTTATTATCTTCCTAGGTTAAATACGGGAATGCTAAATATGATGGATAGGAAAAGCTCTGTGTTTGTTAAGAAATGACTTCCACAAATCATGTTTATCATAATGTACTGTTAAATTATAAAATGTCTACCAGGTGCCTGGAAATATACCCACAAAATACCAAAGGGATTTATGCCCATATTAATAATGGCAAGACGGACACAATAATCTACGTCTTATGTTTCACAAAGGCATGTGTGGCCTTAACAGTGGTGCCATGGCGATATTTCCTTCACTTTACAGAGGGGAGAAAATGACATAAAAATGATGCTATTGCATTGAAAGTGGGAAGGAGGAACCCTGGGCGCCACGTTCCATAGTGAGACACCTGCCGAGGAGAAACCTACGTGCCTTATATGTGTGCCCAGGGCTTCATGGGAACATCAGTTTTATGTTTATGTTTGATGAATAGGGTGAGGGTGGAAAAGATTCCAGTTTTGCCCTTCTGAAGCCTGACCTGGCCTTTCCTAGAGTCAGTTCTACAGGAGGGGCAGGACTTGAGAAGCCTCTGCTGCTGCTTATTACTATCAGTAGTAATTGTATTAGCATTGCTACAGTTACTACACCTACCTGTCCCTCTCATCCGTACGCCCATGAAATGCTGGGTGTTGCTGAGCGGGGCAGTTCCATGCTGGGCTCTGAGCAGGACTCAGATGCAGGGGCCAGAGGTGGAGGAGTCTGGCTCGGGTCATCCCGCGTGGAATGGACTTGGTGGTGAACTGTCAACAGCGAACCTAGATAATCACGCTTCCTTGGGATAACCCCAGAGATCTGCTGTTGCCGAGCATCCATTGTGCAGGAGGTGCCTCTTTGGCCCCTGGTCAGATCGCAAGGGTCCGTGGCTGCCTTCTAGGAGGTATGCTACATATGGAGGGAGGGAAGGAGGGGGACTTTGGTCATTACGGGAAGACTCGGCTCTAGAAATGATACGTTGGGTACAAGGGTGCGTGGATTCAGTAGGGGCTCAGCCTTCCCATCTCATGTGACCGTTACTGTGGTCTTAGCCCTGGAGACCCTCTGGTCTTCTAGATGTGCTGGACTGCAGCCCTTGACTGGACTTCCACCACCCAGTCTCTGATGGGACCTGTGTCGGAGAGCGATTCGAGGAGGTATGAACCCCTCGGATCACACCTTCGTGAGGTTTTCACTTCCTCAGGTCTCTTGGTCCTGGGTAGGCTTGCAGAAGGCATTCGCTTCTCTGGAATCTTGTGGAAGTGGAGAACTCAGGACTCTGGGGCTGTCTGGCAGAGCACAGGTGCACCCTGCCTGTCCATGCCTTACTGATCGGGAGTATGCAGAATCTAACAGGTGAGCAGATTCGTGGATGTGGACGTGGATGCTCTCTGAGAAGTACGACGCGTTGTGCCCGTGCGACTGTTGACTTCTTTTGATTTTTCAAAAAACTGTAGAACTACCAGTGCTCCAAAAGGATTTCACATGTACATTTCCCCAGGTTTTCCTGGGGCTTGGAGTGTGTGTGCAGTTCTAGTTCTTTCTCTTAGATTTATCTTGTTCTTGCGGCAGCATAAAAAATGGGACATAGAGACGGAAGGAATTTTAGCTGTTTGGGCCTCTCTGAGCTCACTTAGCCTCTTTGACCCCCCCCCCCCCCCCCCGCCGTTCCTACTCTGGAAAGCAGGGATAATAATACAATTGATAATTTATTTTTCATTGATATTTTTTGTTGATCATAAAACAATTCTAGAATTACTTTGAGAAATAAATAAAACAGTGTAAGTAAGGCACCTGCGCAAACCCTCTGGCATTTGGCTCACACACTCAATTTGCAGCTTTTCACCTTGTGTAGGGACCCCAAAATGCTCAATTGTGAACACCACTGCTGTGCCAAAGCTTTCTTCACATCTGAGACCTTTTTTTTTCCCCACTTTTTCTCCATGCATTTACTTTTCTTATGAAGCTCTTTATTTTTTTTTTTTAAGTTTTTGAATTTATTTTGAAGAAGCGTGCACGTGCATGCACGAGTGGGGGAAGGGCAGGGAGACAGAGAGAGAATCCCGAGCAGGCTCCACTCTGTCAGCACAGAGCTTGACTCAGGTCTCAAACTCACAAACTGTGAGCTCATGACCTGAGCCGAAATCAAGAGCTGGACGCTTAACCACCTGAGCCACCCAAGTGCCCCTTAAGTTCTTCATTTTATTTTATTTTATTTTTATTTTTTTATTTTTTTAACGTTTATTTATTTTTGACACAGAGACAGAGCATGAACGGGGGAGGGTCAGAGAGAGAGGGAGACACAGAATCCGAAACAGGCTCCAGGCTCTGAGCTGTCAGCACAGAGCCTGACGCGGGGCTCGGTAAGTTCTTCATTTTAACGTTTATTTTTGAGACAGAGAGAGACAGAGCATGAATGGGGGAGGGTCAGAGAGAGGGAGACACAGAATCCGAAACAGGCTCCAGGCTCTGAGCAGTCAGCACAGAGCCCGACGCGGGGCTCGATAAGTTCTTCATTTTAAATCCAGTATAGTTAACATACAGTAATATTGGTTTCAGGTGTACCATTTAGTGAGTCCACAATCCCACACACCTGGTGCTCATCACACGTGCACCCCCTTAATCCCCGCCACCGGTTTCACCCATCCTGCCACCCCATCTCCCCTCTGGTAACCATTCGTTTGTTCTCGGAAGATAAGAGGCTGTTTCTTGGTTTGTCTCTCTCTTTTTTTTCTTTCCTTTGTCATTGTGTTGTTTCTTAAATTCTCATATGAGTGACATCATATAGTATTTGTCCTTCTCTGACTTTACTTATTTTGCTTAGCAGTATATTCTCTAGATCCGTCCATGTTCTTGCAAATGGCTTGTATATGGCTGAGTAATAGTCCATAAAAGTCCACCTTCTTTATCCATTCATCTCTCAGTGGAATGGACACTGGGTGCTTCCTTATTTGGCTATTGTAAATAATGCTGCAATAAACGTAGGGATGCCGGTTAAGATTCAGTGGGGTTCAGTGGGGTTAAGATTCAGTGCTCCCATCCATTTACTTTAACTTATCGTTAAATCAGCAAATACGCCTGTTGATGGCTTCCTCATACCTTACTGCTCACGTAGGGAGCAGGTATTGATGGCTGTTGTAAATCAAGCTATGCACTAGGGGTCACCTGGAGTTTACTTTGCCCTTAATGAGCCTAGAGTCGATGGCACAAACCAGCAATATGTGGTTCAGTGATTCCACTGGGGTGAACGTCTCCTTTTTTCTGCATACCGGGGCAAGGTTCTTAGATAAGGTCGCATCTGAGATGAGTTTGACACACGTGTGATCCGTGTGTATGATTTGGATATACAGATGTGGGAGAAAGAGAATTCCGGAGGCAGGAATGGCATGAGCAAGAGTACGGAGGCAGGAAAGGAAGAGCCACGTGTAGAGAAAGAAAGTCAATCTCAAACGGAGTGTTAAATGCACGAAAGAGAGGAGGGGGAAGCAATGGAGTTGGCAAGATCAGTCAGAGCCTGGTCTGGAAGGAGCTTGGCCGTCTCTTGATTTTTCAGAGTTGGGGAAGTAGCCATCTTGCGTGTTCCCTCCGGTGTTTTGAGCTGTTTGTGGACTAGGAACCCTATACTGGAAATGGTCAAAATAAGAATTCTTTATTTTATGATCCACCCAAAAACGAAGGGATATCTTGCGTACTAAACACTTGAAAGCAGTATATACACATGACAGGCCTACTTAGCACGTGTGTGACTTTGGACTGAGTCTCCTACTGGGATGAACCTTAAAGCCGATGCACTGTGCCTTTGAACCCAGAGCCGCAATGATGGCATTTGTATTTAATGCCTGTTCTGTTCAGAAAAAAAATGGAAATCTTTACTTGTGAACTCTGTGATTTTTTTTTTTTTCCCTGAATACTTGTTCCTGTGTTTAAAAGGGGGGATTCTAGTGACTGAATTCTGTAATTGGAGTTCTTTGAAGATAAATCCTGAGTAATGACTCATGTATTATAGGTTATTTTTGAGCCATTAGAAAAGTTGGAAGCTCATCAGAAAAAGCAAGGAGTCTGTATGTGACAGAGCCCTCAAATCCAGATGATTGGCTCGCATTCTTTTGTCATGTTCAATGATGTATACTTAAAACTACTTGGCAAATGGTTTTTTATTTATTTTTTTTTTTTAATTTTTTTTTCAACGTTTTTTATTTATTTTTGGGACAGAGAGAGACAGAGCATGAACGGGGGAGGGGCCGAGAGAGAGGGAGACACAGAATCGGAAGCAGGCTCCAGGCTCCGAGCCGTCGGCCCAGAGCCCGACGCGGGGCTCGAACTCACGGACCGCGAGATCGTGAGCTGGCTGAAGTCGGACGCCCAACCGACCGCGCCACCCAGGCGCCCCGGCAAATGGTTTTTTAAATGAGTTATTTTAGAACAAGAGAACTCAAGGATGTAGGAGCTCTACTTGCTGGCGTGTTTTTCAATTATTTTACTTCAGATTTATTTTCCACAGCACACACGAAAGACTACTTCTTATTCATCTTGTAGTTGTTACGGAAAGTCACCAACCATGAAAATGAACATCCAGGGGCACCTGGGTGGCTCAGTCGATTTGAACGTCCGACTCTTGGTTTTGGCTCAGGTCACGATCCCAGGGTCGTGGGATCTAGCCCCGTGTCGGGCTGCATGCCGAGCGTGGAGCCTGCTTAAGATTCCCTCTCTCTCCCACTGCCCCTCTCCCCTGCTTGCGTGCGCACTCTCTCTCTTTTTCTCTCTCTCTCTCGAATAAAAAAAGAAAGAAAAGAGCCAGTGTTTGCTGAGCTCACCTTGTGCAGAGAAAGAGAACCAAGGACCTCAATACGCAGGAAAAGGGTAGGGTTCGTGCTCTTTACGAAGAAGCCTAGCATTCCTTGTGAGGCATGAATACGACACTGGGAACTTTGGAGAGGCAGGTACAATGAAATCCTGTCATGATGTGTCTGCTAGAGAGCAGCGGGTCATGTAGGAGGTGGCAGGAAAGAGCCTCTGGGGAAGGCATCAGACTGCCTGGCTTAACCCCGTGGGCGAGTCTCCATAGCTTCTCTTTGTGCTCTCACCGCGGCCACTGTGGCCACCAACAGTTACCCTCACTGGCCGTGCTTTTGCTTGCCTTCCAGCTGTCCCCTCCACCTGGAGCCGCGTTCCGTCCCTGCCCCACCTCCTGTCCTCCCCTCCTTCCCATGGCACATCCCTGCTCTCTCTGTAGGTCTCAGCTGACAGCCTTTTCCGACTAGCGTGGGGTAACATCTTATGCCTACCCCGTTGTAGCATTTCATGGCATTGTTCTGTTTAGTTCCTCCGTGCAGACTGCATGGTCTATGGCAGAGTGCATAGAGCACACATAGAGGACATCCAACCATCCAGAGGGGGGAAGGACAGGGGAAAGGAGGAGGAGGAGAAAGAATTGAATTCCTGCAGGGGATTGAGCCAGGCACTGGAAGTAAAGTTTGGGTAAAGTCCCCTTGCCCACAAGGAGCTCGAAGCCTGATGGGGAAGAGAGACTTGTGCTAAATTATTACAAATGCAGTGTGAGAGGCATATGACAGTGGTGCACACAAGCATCCCGGACCCCACAGGGTAGTTCCTGAGCATGAATGAGACCTTACAGATCTCAGGCTAGTGGGCCCAGGAGGTCGGGTGAGGAGATGGCCCTGGGTAGAAGGCTGGCCATCAAGGTTGCCATGTGCAGTCCCAGGTGCCCACAGGACCCTCCTTGCTTCCTCTTGAGGGAGCTGGATAAAGACCTGTGCTTTGTCGGGGCGCCTGGGGGGTTCAGTTGGTTAAGCATCTGACTTCGGCTCAGGTCATAATCTCGCGGTTCATGGGTTCGAGCCCTGCGCCGGGCTCTGTGCTGACAGCTCAAAGCCTGGAGCCTGCTTCAGATTGTGTGTCCCCCTCTCTCTCTGCCCCACCCCTGCTTGTGCTCTGTCTCTCTCTGTCTTTTATTCAAAAATGAATAAACATTGAAAAAAATTTTTTTTAAAAATCTGTGCTTTGTGTAGGGACACTGAGGATCTCTGGGCTTACATGCCCCAAATCACGGGGAAGCGTGGAGGGAAACTGCCCCTTGATTCCTACGGGCCCTGCCTCTTGCCAGAATGTGGAGGGGCTTCCAGCTTTAGCGTGGTTCTGATGAGTTGCTAGAGGCCAGAAGGTTCGCCTTCTCCCCAGAGCTGGCCCAGCTCCCAACAGTGCTGTGATGCTGTGAGAGGAAAGAACACTACAGGCAAATCTATACGAACTTCACGAACTCGGGCATCAACAGGTGTTATCTTTTTTAAAGTGTTTAAACACCAAAGGCTAATATCAGATGCCCCAAGTGCTGTCCAGGTGAGTAGCTGTCCTTCCTGTGAGCTGTGTAAAAGCCCAGAGAAGAGCACACCAGCCCTGCTGTGGCTCCCCACTCCCATTCTGTCCCCAGTAGTCTCCTCACTGGCTGGGCTGGGAAAGAAAAAGCTAATGAGCGTTAGGCTGTAGGAGAAGCTTCCACGGTGACACAGGCTTATTCATTGTTCTACAGGATTACAATGCCATGGGAACCTGTGAGGATTCACATTAAAACAAGACCACAGCCCTTCGGTGGTTTACTTTTTTGTTCATTTGGCTCTTTATTAGGCAGTGGCTGCTTGCGTATTTCTTGTATGACGTTAGCTCTAATAACAGTAGCAACATCCTAATTATTAGGAGCCCCTAAATCAGCTTTGATTGCAACGTAGACAAGGGAAGTCTAGTAGAAACCTCGGGCTCCACAGAGACGCGGCATGGAAGCATTAGATTGTAGCACAAGTCTAGCGGCTTGGCGGGCAGGCCTCTTCCTGTCTCTCGTGCACGCTTGCCCATGGCCGTGAAGGAGCCCGTGGCTGTGCATTTCGGATATGACTGGGCGCATTAGCCTGTCCCCTTGCACGACAGCTCAAGTAGGGAAATTTGATCCTCGGCCCTCAGCTCATTAATGCGTGCTCCCCATACGTTTCCATACTCACCGCTGACCCAGCCCTCAAACGGGGGGGGGGGGGGGGAGAGAAACTTTATGAAACCATCATCTTAGCACAAACCGTATTCAAACTTGTTTTCCCTCCAAATCACCCCAGTGAAACACATCAGCTACAATTTTGTGCTTGTTTGGCTTTTAATATGGCAAAATTTGTTTAGGAACAGTTCAGGGAACGTTCTGCTGTGGGAGACAGTTCTACAGAGGTTTCAGGGTCTGTTTCATTTCTAAAAGAGCATAAGCAAACCGTCAAGTACCTTGCCGCCATTCGTCTAGTTACCCGTGTTGATCCTCTGAGAGACAAACCTCATCCTTCGCAGGACAGTGACATGTGGGGCCACTTAGCGGTGTTTCCTCCCACAGAGCCTGCAGGATGGCTGTGGTGTCGTCTGTCCCAGCTCATGGCTGCCATTCCCGTGTGGCTTTGTGGGTCTGTCCTACAGTAGACACTGCGACAAGCCGGTGCTTTTGTGCCCAGGAATCTCTGGTGATCACAAAACGAAGATTTTGAGGAAGGAAGTTAGTTTCAGCTTCCCCTTTCCCTTACAGTTACAACAGATTTACAACAGAGGCAAATAATATGCCTGACGAGGGTTGCTGGGGCACGTATGTCTTTCATGAAACCAAAGCTCTGGGGGCGCCTGGGTGGCTCAGTCAGTTAGGAGTCCCACTCTTGATTTCAGCTCAGGTCATGATCTCACGATTCGTGAGATCAAGCCCTGCCTTGGGCTCTGCATTGACAGCCTGCTTGGGATTCTCTCTTTTCCCCCTCTCTGGCCCTCCCCTTCTTTCTCCCTCTTTCTCTCTCAAAATAAACAAACATTTAAATAAAGAAAGCAAAGTTATAATCCAGTGACAGAGATGGTTTCAACATCCATGTTTCCCTTTTTGAGTTGCTGTTCTGGTCTGAGCAGGCTTCTGCCGGTCCATGTGGGTCTGTGGTTGTCATAACTTACCTGGTCTGTCTTCACCGTGCTTAATATGGTGCTGCCAGACCAGCTCCTCAGGAGAGCTCAGTTACTTCCCAAAATCACAGCCTCAGACCATGTCCTTTCCCCACACCAGGCCTGGCCCTCCCTTCTCGCATCATGGGTCACAGTCAGCTGTTGCCACAATAACATAACACAATAACGTAATAACATAACAATAACATAACCAACCACCCTGAGCTTCGTCGCGTTGCACCAATAAGCATTTATTTCTTGATCATGTGATTGCTGGTTATCTGGGTTCCACCGGTCTAGGCTAGGCTCAGGTAGGCTTGGCCCGCCCACAGGGTGGATCCAGCTCAGCTCCACTCCTCAAGGCCAGTGAACCAGCCAGAAGTGGGTCCTTTCATGCTAGTGAAGCACAGAAGTCCAAACCGATCATGCGACTACATTCCAGGCTTCTGCCTGTGTCTCGTCCACTGACGCCCCGTTGGCCAAATCAAGTCACATGCTCAGGCCCAAGATCAAGGAGATGGGACACATCTCTACCCTGTGAGGCCGACTCAAGCCACATGGCAAAACCCAAGTGAATATTTGTTGAAAAATAACATAAACTCTCACACCATCCCAGGGGCCGGCCATATAAGGTAAACCCCATTTCAGTCTTCCTGTTCTTCTCTTGCTGCCTATGCTGAAACATAGCCCTGCCTGTGTTAACGCCTTGATGGTGTAACTACAGCACTGGTGGGAGAATTAACTCACG
Organism: Panthera uncia; assembly: GCF_023721935.1. Classification (NCBI taxonomy): domain Eukaryota; kingdom Metazoa; phylum Chordata; class Mammalia; order Carnivora; family Felidae; genus Panthera; species Panthera uncia. Next base: position 146,798,091 of record NC_064810.1, read on the forward strand.
TGCTAAAGAACGTGATCTAGACGGCACAGCAGTTATGATGGCGTCCTGGGCCACTCCCAGCAGTGGGATGACCTAACAGACGGGCTTCCATTTGGAAATTTGAGGCGGCCGATCCTGTACTCAGATTGGGAACCATTCTTAGCCCCCACGCCAGTGAACTGTTTGTGCATATGGCTGTCTCCTCCTGGGAGGCCCTAATTTGGAGAAACCTGTCCCTCTGTCCCCTGTGATTGCCCCTCAGCCCCACCGAGTCTGTAAAGGCCTCCCGGGGAACACCCATCAAATGGCAGAAGCTTCAGCTTTGCGCTGCAAAGCCCAGTGTGAACTTGGGCCCGTTTTTGTATCATTTTAATCATAGCACATTAGAGACGAAGACCCTTAGAGACCATCTAGCTCAGCACTGTCCAGTGGAACTTTCTCCACTTGGAAATGTTGTAGATCTGTCCAATAGAGCAGCCATCGTTGTAGGTGGCTGCTGAGCTCTTCAAACGTGTCTGGTGGAGCTGCGGAACTGAATGTTAATTTTATGTAATTTTAATTAATTTAGTTTTATATTTAAATAGCCCCATGAGGCTAGTCACTACCGTATTGGACGGTGTAGATCTAGTCAGTCCCTTACTGGCCCAGAGTAGACATCAATAGATATTTCTCGAACTGAACGAGAAAGAGAGAAATGGCCCCCACCCAACATCACACAGCAAACTGGTGGCAAAGCCAAAGTAAGACCCTGGGACGCGGGCGGGCTGACCGGGGCGCGTCCCCTACGCCCCACGGCCCCTTCAAGGCCCAAATCTGTGTGCGCTAGTTTGGCCTTACTTTTCTACCCATAACCTTCTAGTAATATCTACACTCCTCATGGTCAAATAGGTTGGGGCAGGGCGGGGGGGAGGGGAATGGAAAAACCAAACTATTTCTCTGTCTTTGGTAATTTGTTGAGTGAGCATCAAAAACTCAATCAGACATCAAATATTTTTTTTACACAGTCGAAATAATACACACTTTGCATCCAAATTGAAACACAAGCTCCCAGCGATTTAATTATGCAAATGTGATATAAACAGTGTTAAAGGGGAAGAATGAAGATGGATAAGCTAGAATTTCTGGCGACACTTTCCTTTCTCATCTCCTCTTTTGGTTGATATTATGCTGATTTTCATGCGCTTAGGTGGATACTCTATTTCTTTGTGGTAAGTGCCTCTGCAGATTTATGCAAATAATACTAATCACTGTGGAGAAAAAGAGCAGCCGTTTCCAGCCCTTCTGCCCACACGTGTTAGGCAACGGCACCAGATGAGTCCTTAGCCATGAATTTGATTAAATCCACAAGTAAGCAAAGCTGCTGTGTCAGAAAGGGCCGTTTTCCTCCAGCTGCACGGACAATTCTAGATTCTAAGCTATAATTCCCGGCTTTGTTCTACAGGAGGCCGGAAGTGAAAATTGAAGAGTGGATGTAGAACTGTCTCGCCCCTGCCTCATCAGGGGAGCCCCATTCCCTGGTGGTGGGGGGTGGGGAGGTCCTGGGGAAGCCCACCTGGAGGGGAGGATTTGGGTACCAGTAGTTTATTGAGGAAGTGCTCCCAGGGGAAGCTCGTAAGGAGGGTGGTGGAGGTGTGGGGCGTGGAAGGGGCGAAAGCCCAACAAGAGTGGGACCTCAGGCAGAGTCCCATGGAGGCTGCCTTCATTCTGATTCCATGGGGCCCCTGGACATAAGTTTCACCTCAGCATTTGTCCCCACCTGAGACCAGGGGACTGGGCTTTCATACGTGCCCTCCGACTCAGAGATGGGCCCAAGCCACCCCGAGGCACTTGCGGCTCCCCGGGAAAGGTAGAAGGCAGACCCCTGACGGGAGCCGCTGGGGCAGGCCCGTGGATGGGCGCACAGAGCCCCGAGGGCACTGGGCAGAGGACTGGCTGTGTCCACCAGAACCTTACCCCGGGTCCCTGCTCACGGAGGGCACCCCTACCTCGCTGCTCTTTTCCCAAAGTACATGGTGTCTCTTCCCTGGAGTCCCCCTCGGGCACTCGATGGCTTCCTGGTACATTACGTCCAGGCGACTGGGATTTTTTTCATAATGGTTTTTTAAAATTTTTTTAACGTTTATTTATTATCGAGAGACAGAGAGAGAGCACAAGCAGGGGAGGGGCAGAGAGAGGAGGAGACCCAGAATCCGAAGCAGGCTCCAGGCTCCGAGCTGGCAGCACGGAGCCCGACGCGGGGCTCGAACCCACGAACCGTGAGATCACGACCCGAGCCGAAGTCGGACGCTCAACCGACGGAGCCCCCCAGCCGCCCCTCATAATGGTTTTTATTCTGTCTGATCACACTGGCATTTTAGCGGCAGTCTGCAGAGTCTTAGGAGGGGGGTGGGCAGTCTGTGGAACGTGTTCCCAGCAAGAGAGCTACTCACGGGCAAGGCCGGCTCCTAAGGCCCCCACGTAACCCAGAAACTAAGGGGTGGCGTTTCTTCTCCAGCTCCCGGGGCTCTCCTGGGGGTGCTAGAGAGGGAGCGCACCACATTGTCGGCCTCTGCAGCAGCCTCCCCACACCTGTGTCATTGTTTGGGGGGCCGAGGGTGGGGGGAGAGGTGGGGGAAACTGAATCCCAGGTGCCAGGCACTCAGATCCTATTGGGGGAAAATTGGGGCCCTAGATACTTTCTCTCTCCTTATTTATTTTCTTTCAGGGAAGGTGTTCCTCTTTTTGGCTCTCTGCAGAGCAGAAATGCTGTTCTGAAGGTGAACATGAAAGCTCTCTTGGCAAAGAAATTGCTTTGCTCCGTTTGAGAAAGCTCTCTGCCTTTGAGAGAAGAGAGAGCGTGGGGCTCGGAGAACTTGATTAGCCCATCATCTTCCCCTCCGGCTTCCAGGGACGAGGCTGGACAGAGAGGCTCACGCACTCTCCCCAGCGCGCTCTCTGTGCCCTCATCGCAGAGCTGCCCGAGATTCTGGGACCCTTATCAGGACGGCAGACCCAGAGGGCTGAGCCCAGGGCCCACGCAGTGGGAGAGGAACTGTCTGTGGTTGAGGCTGATTCGGCCGCTGAGTGGCTTTGAAAATCCCACCTTTCGAAATGAGGACGCAGCATCTCAGCTCACCACGGAAAGGGTGCGTTGTAAGCTGTAAAGTGTCAAGCAGGTTCGGTTGGTGGCGATGACGATGGTGAACTGTGGGTCGTAGGACCCCGGGATACTGTGTGTGTGCGTGTGTGTGCGTGCGCTTTGTCCCCATCTGGCAGAGGGCAGTTAGTGGTGACCTGCCCCACAGGTGGTCAGCCCTTCCCTCATCCCACTTTGCGGGACGGGGGAGCTGAGGAGCCCCCTCCTCCACACAGGCCAGCCTGCAGCAGTGACCGAGGGGGATGGCGGTGACTCCTGCTCCTGAACTCCTTCCCGCCCCCAGCCATGCAAGGAGCCTGTCAAAACCGCATCCATTTTATTTTACCAAAATGGTCTTTTTTAAGGTTGTTTGTTTGTTTTGAGAGAGAGAGAGAGACAGAGAGAGAGAATGAATCCTAAGCAGGCTCCATGAGCTGTTAAGTGCAGAGCCCAAGACAGGGCTCCGTCCCAGGAACCGTGAGATCATGACCTGAGCCAAAATCCAGAGCCAGACACTTCATGCCCGAGCCATTCAGGTGCCTCTATTTTTAAATAAACATGAGAAAGATATACCGTATAGTAGCACTTTCAGAGCCCAGAAATGTAAAATTCGAAATAAAAATGGAGTCCTCATCGGGGTTTTGAGTAAGATGTGGATTTGCAGTTGACTCATGATGTACATGCATTCTCTCTAAGCCTCAGTTTCCCCATCGAGAAAACAGGACTGAGAAACAGGTAGAAAGATGGTGTGATGGTGCAGTAAGAGATTTGATGAGCATGGGCTGCAGAGCACTCCTCGTTCAGAGTTCATATCATCGGCGTCCTCAGTATGTTGGTTTGCAGAGCACTCT